>NC_057803.1:683182941-683318240 GCF_018294505.1 Triticum aestivum | reverse complement strand
GGCGCGGCGAAGTGGTCCGTGCCACGTGGCGGCTGGCGAGTGGGCGGGCCACGGCGGCGGACGCTGGCCGGGGGCGGACACGTTCGTTGGTGCGGGGATCTTTTTTTTAGAACTAGGGTTTCGAGGGGGAAGAGGAGATCCGAAAATGGAGGGGGGATATATAGGCATAAGTAGAGTTAGGAGAGTTCAAATGAGGTGCGGTTTTTGGCCACGCGATCGTGATCGAACGCTCTAGGACATGGAGCAGAGTTTGGTGGGTTTTGGGCCAAAATGGAGGGGTGTTGGGCTGCAACACACACGAGGCCTTTTCGGTCCCTCGATTAACCGTTGGAGTATCAAACGAAGTCCAAATGTTACGAAACTTGACATGCGGTCTACCGATAGTAAACCAAGGCCGCATGACAAGTCTCGGTCCAATCCGGAAATGTTTAATCCCCACACATGAAAGAAAGCTAGAATTGACCACTGGAGGAGAACGAAGCGCCGGAATGAAAAACGGACAACGGGGAAAATGCTCGAATGCAAGAGATGAACGCGTATGCAAATGCAATGCACATGATGACATGATATGAGATGCATGAAGAACGAAAACAACACACAGAGACAAAACCCGAACCCGAGGAAATAAATATAACTTAACGCCGGAAACGGCAAGAGTTGGAGTACAAATTGGGAAAGTTACATCCGGGGTGTTACACAGCATTTGCAGAGCATGGTGGCGGTACCACCGCCCGGAGGCAGCAGTACAACCACTTGAGCAAAGCTGGTGAGCGACAAGACCCAGCGGTACAACCGCTCCAGAGAGTGGTACAACTGCTGGGCAGAAACAGTGAGCAGGAAGGATAGGGGAAGAGACAAGGAAAAACTCTCTCTCTCTCACACCTAAGGAAGACAAAGGAGGGGTGATGAACGTGTATGTGAAATGATTCCCCCAGTGCTTTCTAATGAGGATTCCCTCTTGATAGTACGGGTTCCCTACGACCAAAGAGAATAAAAGCGTAGAGGACACGTCTTCGATCTTTTCCTACGAGAGGCAATAGCAATCCGATGTAAGCCTAAGCATCGAGAACCTGAAACGTATAGCACACGATTAGACCAACAAAGGGTTGTCATCATCATCCAAAAAATAAAGTAGGGAAATGCCCTTTCAATCTCCCCCTTTTTGGTGGATGATGACAACAACACGATTTGCAAGAGATAAGTCAATGAAATCTAGACGGAACTCCCCCTGAATATGTGCCCCAATAGGAACTAGCTGTTAGAAAGCATGGGCACACTTTCAAGACTAGACTCCCCCTAGATTTTGTAGACTCACCACTCTGACAAAATAATGCTTAGAGTGCAATAATAACGATAATGACCGATGAACAGAAAGGTAACAGGAGAAACAAGTCTCACAAACAGCAAGGAACGAAACAAGTCCACGAACAAAGACCAACACGAGAAAATGAGAAAAAGAAAAACCCATCCCCGAGACCTATAGAACCCTCTCCCCCTTTGGCATCAAGACACCAAAAAGGAAAAGAGCAAAGCTAGCGTCCCAAAGCTCAGGCGTCCTCCTCTGACTCCTCGGTCGCATCTGGATCCTCATCATCAGAGTCGTCATCGTCGTCGTGATCAGATTCTTCCATGGCATTGTCAGCTGCTGCAAACAAGGAGGATGGTTGGGGAGGGGCTTCATCATCAGTCCAGGTGCTATGGGTAGATATCCAACGCTCCTTCGGGGTGATGCTCTTCTCAGAGCAACTCTGAACCGGCATGTTGAGGTGCTTCATCATTGCAATTTGGCGACGTCGTGCAAGATTCTCATTGACATGTGCCTCATACATCCTCTTCTGGATGTCAGCCTGGAGACAAAAGGTCTTCTTCACCTTGGCAGTGAGTTTGGCCACCCACGAAGGCTTGGCCCCTGGCTCCAACTCAAAGTTCTCATCGTCAAAAGTAGCATAGACATCCTCAGGAGCATTTGCAGGGAAGCAAGGCTCGACATGCTTCTTCTTCTTAAGGAGCTTGACCTCATGAACAGTGAGGTTGTCTGGAGAAGTAAGGAGCTCTCCAGGATGACGAACAGCCCACACAGAGTTCAGAAAGCACATGACAAACGGAGCATAGATTGGGACTTTACGGTAGATGACCATGTTGTACATCTCATGCCACATCCAATTTGACACATCAAACGTTGCCCCTGTCCCCACCATGGTCTTCATAGCAACCATCAAATCAACCAGATAACCATGAATCTCATCTTGATTTCCCACCTTGGGCAAGAGAACATTGCGGAACACTCGGTGCATGATTTCATAGACCTTCTCCAAATCCTTGGATTCTCCAATGATCCCACGGCCCCGAATGTACAGAGGGGCAAGCTTCTCCTTAAGCATGGACTCAGGAAAGTCATGAGGACGAATGCCACCCCTTCTTTCCAGACCGGTATCCTCGTACCCAATAGCATTGCAGAATGCCCTCCAGGGAACGTGAAACAATTCATCACGACACATGAAGGTGAGAGTGCGCGCATCATCTTCCCCAAAATGAACTGTGGCATAGAACTGATGGATGAGTTGAACATCAAAGTCACAGTTGACTGACATGAGCTTGACAAGATCAAACTCCTCGCTGAGAGCCAGCGCCTCACCAAAATACTCCATGTTGTTCCCCCTATGGTCAAGATCAATTGTCCACTGCTTGGCATATCTATTCTTGTTGTGCTCAAAGAGTTCATGAACAATCCGCACTTGCATCTCATTCCGGAACTGAACGGTGGTCCAATGGGGAGCAATGGGAACCTCATACGGATTCTTTGATCGGAAGGCTTCCCAATCCTTGGCTTTCCAACGATGCAAAGGCATAACCATACGTTGCTTAGCAGCTGCAGACTTTTCACGGCGAGTGGGCTTGGTGGGAATCACAACTTCTTCTTCATCATCAGACACAACCGGGTGCAAGGTCCTTCGTGCCCTCTTCTTGGTCTTGCGAGGAGCAGAGCGAGAACTAGAGCCCCCTGAACACACACACACGAAAAAGCACACAAAACCCAGGAAGGATGAGAGGATTGCACACACCAGCAGAAAAGGAACATGTTGCAGCAACAGAGAAGATAGAACAGTGCTGGGTGGTTGATATACTCCGGTTGTACCGGTTCCTCCGCCGGTAGTACCGCTCCAGCGGTTGTACCGCCCGTAGGGGCGGTAGAACCGCTGACAGTGGCACTACCAGGGGAGATAGGTCTAACCGAGGCATACTAATCACACAAGTAATATTCCGAATTCTAAGTGTTGCAAACAAGACAGGAGGCAAACAAAGATCTCTTCTACTCCATAGATCAAACACTAATCGCGGAAAGTTAAGTAATGCCCTAGACAAAGGAAGAACCCTAGAAAGATCTAGGAGCAAAGAACACGAGGCATTACCACCATCCATGGGAAGAGATCGGGAGGTTTCCACAGAGAGAATCCACGAAGAGCCCAAGGATCCGAAGTGCGAGATGCACTCCGGGGCAAGGTCAAAGAGGGCCGGCGGCTAGGGCACAGAGAAGAGGAACGAGGGCGAAGGAAAAAAGAAAACCCTTCAGCCCCATTGAGTATATATAGGCCCATAGACACGCCCCGATAGAACCGCTCCAGGGAGTGGTTGTACCGCTCGTCTGGTACAGACCGGTGGTTGGAGAAAGTACTTTCGGTGCTTGGAAGGCAGCGGTAGTACCGCCCAGAGTCCACCAGTAGTACTGGACATAGGTTACCATAGGTTTGAGCGGTGGAACCGCCCAAACACCGAATGGAGTCCCATTGGGACGGCACAACCAGGTACCAGCGGTGGAACCGCCCGTGATCCCGTTTGTACCGCCCGACCACCTATGCCCAAGCCAAGAACAAATTAGTGCAATCCGAAGGGGGGAAGAAAGAGCACGAAACAGGAGAGAAGCAACACCCTAGGAGAACCCAATGCAAAGAGCAAAGAAAGAACGAGAGAAAACAACACGAGAACAAAAGGCTAACTCCAACCTCCCCAAGAGAGGACGGTGGCCGAGGCCACCTATGTTTGAGTCAATTGGTATGGCACCGCGAAGAATTATCCTTGGGTCCATGACCAAAACTCGTCTCTGAAGCACAAGTACCATCAAACATGGCTAATGTGAAAGACTTGATCAATTTATGCATAATGGGGGGAGGGAGAGTTCATTGAGAGAACATCACTCCTGAAAGAAATATGCCCTAGAGGCAATAATAAAGTTATTATTTATTTCCTTATATCATGATAAATGTTTATTATTCATGCTAGAATTGTATTAACCGGAAACATAATACATGTGTGAATACATAGACAAACAGAGTGTCACTAGTATGCCTCTACTTGACTAGCTCGTTAATCGAAGATGGTTATGTTTCCTAACCATAAACAAAAGAGTTGTTATTTGATTAACGGGATCACATCATTAGGAGAATGATGTGATTGACATGACCCATTCCATTAGCTTAGCACCCGATCGTTTAGTATGTTGCTATTGCTTTCTTCATGACTTATACATGTTCCTATGACTATGAGATTATGCAACTCCCGTTTGCCGGAGGAACACTTTGTGTGCTACCAAACGTCACAACGTAACTGGGTGATTATAAAGGAGCTCTACAGGTGTCTCCAAAGGTACATGTTGGATTGGCGTATTTCGATATTAGGATTTGTCACTCCGATTGTCAAAGAGGTATCTCTAGGCCCTCTCGGTAATGCACATCACATAAGCCTTGCAAGCATTGCAACTAATGAGTTAGTTGTGAGATGATGTATTACGGAACGAGTAAAGAGACTTGCCGGTAACGAGATTGAAGTAGGTATTAAGATACCGACGATCGAATCTCGGGCAAGTAACATACTGATGACAAAGGGAACAACGTATGTTGTTATGCGGTCTGACCGATAAAGATCTTCGTAGAATATGTAGGAGCCAATATGAGCATCCAGGTTCCGCTATTGGTTATTGACCGGAGATGTGTCTCGGTCATGTCTACATTGTTCTCGAACCCATAGGGTCCGTACGCTTAAGGTTTCGATTTTACCGGAGTACCGGGAGGTTACCGGAACCTCCCGGGAGGTACTTGGGCCTTAGTGGGCTTTAGTGGAAGAGAGGAGAAGTGGCCAGGGCTGGGCCGCGCACCCCTCCCCCCCCCCTAGTCTGAATAGGACAAGGAGAGGGGGCCGGCGCCCCCCTTCCTTCTCTCTCTCCTCTTTCCCCCCTCCCGAATCCTATTCCAACTAGGAAAAGGGGGGAATCCTACTCCCGGAGGGAGTAGGACTCCTCCTGGCGCGCCCTCTCCTGGCCGGCCGCACCCCCCCCTTTGATCCTTTATATACGCAGGCAGGGGCACCCCTAGAGACACAAGTTGATCCACGTGATCATATTCTTAGCCGTGTGTGGTGCCCCCTTCTACCATAGTCCTCGATAATATTGTAGCGGTGCTTAGGCGAAGCCCTGCGACGGTAGTACATCAAGATCGTCACCACGCCGTCGTGCTGACGGAACTCTTCCCCGACACTTTGCTGGATCGGAGTCCGGGGATCGTCATCGAGCTGAACGTGTGCTAGAACTCGGAGGTGCCGTAGTTTCGGTGCTTGATCGGTCGGGCCGTGAAGACATACGACTACATCAACCACGTTGTGCTAACGCTTCCGTTGTCGATCTATAAGGGTACGTAGATCACACTCTCCCCTCTCGTTGCTATGCATCACCATGATCTTGCGTGTGCGTAGGAAAATTTTGAAATTACTACGTTACCCAACAGTGGCATCCAAGCCTAGGTTTTATGTGTTGATGTTATTTGCACGTGTAGAACACAAGTGAGTTGTGGGCGATATAAGTCATACTGCTTACCAGCATGTCATACTTTGGTTCGGCGGTATTGTTGGACGAAGTGGCCCGACCGACATTACGCGTACGCTTACGCGAGACCGGTTCTCCCGACGTGCTTTGCACAAAGGTGGCTAGCGGGTGACAGTTTCTCCAACTTTAGTTGAACCGAGTGTGGCTACACCCGGTCCTTGCGAAGGTTAAAACAGCACCAACTTGACAAACTATCGTTGTGGTTTTGATGCGTAGGTAAGATTGGTTCTTGCTTAAGCCTGTAGCAGCCACGTAAAACTTGCAACAACAAAGTAGAGGACGTCTAACTTGTTTTTGCAGGGCATGTTGTGATGTGATATGGTCAAGACATGATGCTAAATTTTATTGTATGAGATGATCATGTTTTGTAACCGAGTTATCGGCAACTGGCAGGAGCCATATGGTTGTCGCTTTATTGTATGCAATGCAATCGCGCTGTAATGCTTTACTTTATCACTAGGCGGTAGCGATAGTCGTGAAAGCATAAGATAGGCGAGACGACAACGATGCTACGATGGAGATCAAGGTGTCGCGCCAGTGATGATGGTGATCATGACGGTGCTTCGAAGATGGAGATCACAAGCACAAGATGATGATGGCCATATCATATCACTTATATTGATTGCATGTGATGTTTATCTTTTATGCATCTTATCTTGCTTTGATTGACGGTAGCATTATAAGATGATCTCTCACTAATTATCAAGAAGTGTTCTCCCTGAGTATGCACCGTTGCGAAAGTTCTTCGTGCTGAGACACCACGTGATGATCGGGTGTGATAAGCTCTACGTTCAAATACAACGGGTGCAAAACAGTTGCACACGCAGAATACTCAGGTTATACTTGACGAGCCAAGCATATATAGATATGGCCTCGGAACACGGAGACCGAAAGGTCGAGCGTGAATCATATAGCAGATATGATCAACATAGCGATGTTCACCAATGAAACTACTCCATCTCACATGATGATCGGACATGGTTTAGTTGATTTGGATCACGTAATCACTTAGAGGATTAGAGGGATGTCTATCTAAGTGGGAGTTCTTAAGTAATATGTTTAATTGAACTTAAATTTATCATGAACTTAGTCCTAGTAGTATTTTGCAAATTATGTTGTAGATCAATAGCTCGCGTTGTTGCTTCCCTGTGTTTATTTTGATATGTTCCTAGAGAAAATTGTGTTGAAAGATGTTAGTAGCAATGATGCGGATTGGATCTGTGATCTGAGGTTTATCCTCATTGCTGCACAGAAGAATTATGTGCTTGATGCACCGCTAGGTGACGGACCTATTGCAGGAGCAGATGCAGACGTTATGAATGTTTGGCTAGCTCAATATGATGACTACTTGATAGTTTAGTGCACCATGCTTAATGGCTTAGAATTGGGACTTCAAAGACGTTTTGAACGTCATGGAGCATATGAGATGTTCCAGGAGTTGAAGTTAATATTTCAAGCAAATACCCGAGTTGAGAGATATGAAGTCTCCAACAAGTTCTATAGCTAAAAGATGGAGGAGAATCGCTCAACTAGTGAGCATGTGCTCTGATTGTCTGAGTACTACAATCGCCTGAATCAAGTGGGAGTTAATCTTCTAGATAAGATAGTGATTGACAGAATTCTCTAGTCACCATCACCAAGTTAGTAGAACTTCATGATGAACTATGATATGCAAGGGATAACAGAAACGATTCCCAAGCTCTTCGTAATGCGGAAATTGACAAAGGTAGAAATAGAGAAAAACATCAAGTGTTGATGGTAGACAAGACCACTAGTTTCAAGAAAAGGGTAGAGGGAAGAAGGGGAACTTCAAGAAGAACAGCAAGCAAGTTGCTGCTCAAGTGAAGAAGCCCAAGTCTGGTCCTAAGCCTGAGACTAAGTGTTTCTACTACAAAGGGACTGGTCACTGGAAGCGGAACTACCCCAAGTGATTGGCAGATAAGAAGGATGGCAAAGTGAACATAAGTATATTTGATATACATGTTATTGATGTGTACTTTACTAGTGTTTATACCAACCCCTCAGTATTTGATACTAGTTCAGTTGCTAAGATTAGTAACTCGAAACGGGAGTTGCAGAATAAACAGAGACTAGTTAAGGGTGAAGTGACGATGTGTGTTGGAAGTGGTTCCAAGATTGATATGATCATCATCGCACACTCCCTATACTTTCGGGATTAGTGTTGAACCTGAATAAGTGTTATTTGGTGTTTGCGTTGAGCATGAATATGATTTGATCATGTTTATTGTAATACGGTTATTCATTTAAGTAAGAGAATAAATTGTTGTTCTGTTTACATGAATAAAACCTTATATGGTTACACACCCAATGAAAATAGTTCGTTGGATCTCGATCATAGTGATACACATAATCATAATATTGAAACCAAAAGATGCAAAGTTAATAATGATAGTGCAACTTATTTGTGGCACTGCCGTTTAGGTCATATTGGTGTAAAGCGCATGAAGAAACTCCATGCTAATGGGTTTTTGGAATCACTTGATTATGAATCAGTTGATGCTTACAAACCATGCCTCATGGGCAAGATGACTAAAACGTCGTTCTCCGGAACTATGGAGCGAGCAACTGACTTATTGGAAATAATACATACTGATGTATGAGATCCGATGAGTGTTAAGGCTCATGGCGGGTATCATTATTTTCTAAACTTCACAAATGATTTGAGCAGATATGGGTATATCTACTTAATGAAACACAAGTCTTAAATATTTGAAAAGTTGAAAGAATTTCAAAGTGAAGTGGAGAATCATCGTAACAAGAAAATAAAAGTTTCAACGATATGATCGCAGAGGTAAAATATTTGAGTTACGAGTCTGGCCTTCAGTTAAAACAATGTGAAATAGTTTCACTACTCACGCCACCTAGAACACCACAGCATAATGGTGTGTCCGAACATCATAACCATACTTTATTAGATATGGTGCGATCTATGATGTCTCTTACCGATCTACCACTATCGTTTTGGGGTTATGCATTAAAGACAGCTGCATTCATGTTTAAAAGGGCACCATCTAAGTCCTTTGAGACGACACAATCTGAACTGTGGTTTGGCAAGAAACCAAAGTTGTCATTTCTTAAAGTTTGGGATTGTGATGCTTATATGAAAAAGTTTCATCCTGATAAGCTCAAACCCAAATCGGAGAAATATGTCTTCATAGGATACCCAAAGGAGACTATTGGGTACATCTTCTATCACAGATCCGAAGGCAAGACATTCATTGCTAAGAATGGATCCTTTCTAGAGAAGGAGTTTTCTCTCGAAAGAAGTGAGTGGGAGAAAAGTAGAACTTGATAAGGTAATTGTACCTTCTCACTTATTGAAAAGTAGTTCATCACAAGAAATCTGTTCCTGTGACTACTACACCAATTAGTGAGGAAGACTAATGATGATGATCATGTAACTTCAGATCAAGTTAATACCGAATCTCGTAGGTAAACCAGAGTGAGATCCGCACCAAAGTGGTACGGTAATCCTGTTCTGGAAGTCATGTTACTAGACCATGACAAACTTGCGAACTATGAGGAAGCGATGATGAGCCTAGATTCTGCGAAATGGCTTGAGGCCATGAAATCTGTGATGAGATCCATGTATGAGAACGAAGTATGGACTTTGGTTGACTTGCCCGATGATCGGCAAGCCATAGAAAATAAATGGATCTTCAAGAGGAAGACGGACGCTGATAGTAGTGTTACTATCTACAAAGCTAGAATTGTCACAAAAGGTTTTCGACAAAGTTCAAGGTGTTGACTATGATGAGAGTTTCTCACTCGTATCTATGCTTAAGTCTGTCTGAATCATGTTAGCAATTGCCGCATTTTATGAAATCCAGCAAATGGATGTCAAAACTGCATTCCTGAATGGATTTCTGGAAGAATAGTTGTATATGATGCAGCTGGAAGGTTTTGTCGATCCAAATGGAGCTAACAAAGTGTGCAAGCTCCAACGATCCATTTATGGACTGGTGCAAGCCGCTCGGAGTTGGAATAAACGCTTTGATAGTATGATCAAAGCATATAGTTTTATACAGACTTGCGGTGAAGCCTGTATTTACAAGAAAGTGAGTGGGAGCACTACAGCATTTCTGATAAGTATATGTGAATGACATATTGTTGATCGGAAATAATGTAGAATTATTCTACAAAGCATAAAGGAGTGTTTTAAAGAAGTTTTTCAAAGAAAGACCTCGGTGAAGCTTCTTACATATTAAGCATCAAAATCTATAGAGATAGATCAAGACGCTTGATAAGTTTTTTCAATGAGTACATACCTTGACAATATTTTGAAGTAGTTCAAAAATGGAACAGTCAAAGAAAGAATTCTTGGCTGTGTTACAAGGTATGAAATTGAGTAAGACTCAAAGCCCGACCACGTCAGAAGATAGAAAGAGAATGAAAGTCATTCCCTATGCCTCAGCCATAGGTTCTATAAAGTATGCCATGATGTGTACCAGATCTATTGTATACCCTACACTGTGTTAAGCAAGGGAGTACAATAGTGATCTAAGAGTAGATCACTGGACATTGGTCAAAATTATCCTTAGTAGAATAAGGAAATATTTCTCGATTATGGAGGTGACAAAAGGTTCATCGTAAAAAGTTACGTCGATGCAAGTTTTGACACATATCTGGATGACTCTAAGTCTTGATCTAGATACATATTGAAAGTGGGAGCAATTAGCTAGAGTAGCTCCATGCAGAGCATTGTACACATAGAATTCGCAAAATACTTACGGATCTGTATGTGACAGACCCGTTGACTACAATTATCTCACAAGCAAAACATGATCACACCTTAGTACTCTTTGGGTGTTAATCACATAAATGATGTGAACTAGATTATTGACTCTAGTAAACCCTTTGGGTATAGGTCACATGACGATGTGAACTATGGGTGTTAATCACATGGTGATGTGAACTCTTAGTGTTGAATCACATGGCGATGTGAACTAGATTATTGACTCTAGTGCAAGTGGGAGACTGAAGGAAATATGCCCTAGAGGCAATAATAAAGTTATTATTTATTTCCTTATATCATGATAAATGTTTATTATTCATGCTAGAATTGTATTAACCGGAAACATAATACATGTGTGAATACATAGACAAACAGAGTGTCACTAGTATGCCTCTACTTGACTAGCTCGTTAATCGAAGATGGTTATGTTTCCTAACCATAAACAAAAGAGTTGTTATTTGATTAACGGGATCACATAATTAGGAGAATGATGTGATTGACATGACCCATTCCATTAGCTTAGCACCCGATCGTTTAGTATGTTGCTATTGCTTTCTTCATGACTTATACATGTTCCTATGACTATGAGATTATGCAACTCCCGTTTGCCGGAGGAACACTTTGTGTGCTACCAAACGTCACAACGTAACTGGGTGATTATAAAGGAGCTCTACAGGTGTCTCCAAAGGTACATGTTGGATTGGCGTATTTCGATATTAGGATTTGTCACTCCGATTGTCAAAGAGGTATCTCTAGGCCCTCTCGGTAATGCACATCACATAAGCCTTGCAAGCATTGCAACTAATGAGTTAGTTGTGAGATGATGTATTACGGAACGAGTAAAGAGACTTGCCGGTAACGAGATTGAAGTAGGTATTAAGATACCGACGATCGAATCTCGGGCAAGTAACATACTGATGACAAAGGGAACAACGTATGTTGTTATGCGGTCTGACCGATAAAGATCTTCGTAGAATATGTAGGAGCCAATATGAGCATCCAGGTTCCGCTATTGGTTATTGACCGGAGATGTGTCTCAGTCATGTCTACATTGTTCTCGAACCCGTAGGGTCCGCACGCTTAAGGTTTCGATGACAGTTATATTATGAGTTTATGAGTTTTGATGTACCGAAGGAGTTCGGAGTCCCAGATGGGATCGGGGACATGACGAGGAGTCTCGAAATGGTCGAGACATAAAAATTGATATATTGGAAGCCTATATTTGGATATCGGAAGTGTTCTGGGTGAAATCGGGATTTTACCGGAGTACTGGGAGGTTACCGGAACCCCCCGGGAGGTACTTGGGCCTTAGTGGGCTTTAGTGGAAGAGAGGAGAGGTGGCCAGTGCTGGGCCGCGCGCCCCTCCCCCCCCCCCTAGTCCGAATAGGACAAGGAGAGGGGGCCGGCGCCCCCCTTCCTTCTCTCTCTCCTCTTTCCCCCCTCCCGAATCCTATTCCAACTAGGAAAAGGGGGGAATCCTACTCCCGGAGGGAGTAGGACTCCTCCCGGCGCGCCCTCTCCTGGCCGGCCTCACCCCCCCCCCCCTCTGATCCTTTATATACGGAGGCAGGGGGCACCCCTAGAGACACAAGTTGATCCACGTGATCATATTCTTAGCCGTGTGCGGTGCCCCCTTCTACCATAGTCCTCGATAATACTGTAGCGGTGCTTAGGCGAAGCCCTGCGACGGTAGTACATCAAGATCGTCACCACGCCATCGTGCTGACGGAACTCTTCCCCGACACTTTGCTGGATCAGAGTCCGGGGATTGTCATCGAGCTGAACGTGTGCTAGAACTCGGAGGTGTCGTAGTTTCGGTGCTTGATCGATCGGGCCGTGAAGACGTACGACTACATCAACCACGTTGTGCTAACGCTTCCATTGTCGATCTACAAGGGTACGTAGATCACACTCTCCCGTCTCGTTGCTATGCATCACCATGATCTTGCGTGTGCGTAGGAAAATTTTGAAATTACTATGTTACCCAACAACTCCCCCTATGTCCATGCCTACATCTAAACAAGACAACATGTTGAGTACGGTGGGGTGTGCAAGGGTTCGAGCAACATTGCTCGAATCAATGATATTTAGCTCATGCCTTAACTCGTGAAATCTTGATTCATCCAAGGGCTTCGTGAAGATATCTGCAAGGTTATCATGAGTGTTGACATAGTTGAGCTCGATCTCTCCTCGCCTAATGTGATCCCAGATGAAGTGATACTGGATCTCAATATGCTTTGTCTTGAAGTGTTGCACCGGGTTGAGAGAGATCTTGATGGCACTTTCATTATCACACCAAACAGGAAATTTGTCACAAATGACACCATAATCCTTTAAAGTTTGCCTCATCCATAAGAGTTGTGCACAACAACTCCCGGCTGCAACATACTCCGCCTCAATGGACGAGAGAGACACACAACTTTGCTTTTTGGAAGACCAACTTACCAAAGAGCAACCAAGGAATTGGCACCCTCCGGAAGTGGACTTCCTATCCACTTTGTCTCCCGCCCAATCGGAATTCGAGTACCCTACAAGCTTGAAGTTTGATCCTCTTGGATACCGTAAGCCAATGTTTGGGGTATGAGCCAAATATCGAAAGATTCGTTTGACCACCACATAGTGACTTTCCTTAGGTGCGGCTTGAAACCGTGCACAAATTCCCACATTCAACATGATATCTGGTCTAGATGCACAAAGGTAAAGCAAGGATCCAATCATGGAGCGATATACCTTTTGATCCACCACTTTACCATTGGGATCTAAGTTAAGTTGGCACTTGGTGGGCATTGGAGTGGAAGACGGCTTGACATCACTTAGTTTGAATCTCTTGAGAATGTCTTGAGTGTATTTGGATTGATTGATGAAGGTTCCTTCTCTTCTTTGCTTCACTTCGAACCCTAGAAAGAACTTCAACTCTCCCATGGAGGACATCTCGAACTTTGAGGTCATGAGAGCGACAAATTCCTCATTGAAAGCTTTGTTAGGTGAACCAAAGATAATATCATCAACATATAATTGGCACACAAACAACTCCCCTTTAACATTCTTAGTAAAAAGAGTGGGGTCGATTAGCCCAACTTCAAAACCACGGTCTTGTAACAACTCGGTAAGGTGGTCATACCACGCACGTGGGGCTTGTTTAAGGCCATAGAGTGCCTTATCGAGTTGATACACATGATCGGGAAGGTAGGGATCCTCGAACCCGGGGGGTTGCTTGACGTAAACCAATTCATTAATAGGACCATTAAGAAAAGCACTCTTCACATCCATTTGTTGTAACTTAAAGTTATGATGAGAAGCATATGCAATCAACATGCGAATGGATTCAAGACGAGCAACGGGAGCAAAGGTTTCACTATAGTCGATACCCTCGATTTGGGAGTAGACTTGTGCTACCAAACGAGCCTTGTTGCGAATGATAATCCCATGGGCATCTTTTTTGTTCTTAAATATCCACTTGGTTCCTATGACATTGTGATTCCCAGTCGGTCTTGGCACCAATCTCCACACTTTGTTGCGCTCGAAGTTGTTGAGTTCTTCATGCATGGCATTGAGCCAATCCGGATCTTCTAGCGCCTCATAGACCTTGTGGGGTTCCACACAAGAGACAAACGCGTGATGCTCACAATAATTTGCCAATTGTCTACGAGTGCTTACCCCCTTTCTTAAGCTTCCAAGCACATTCGTCATGAGATGATCCTTGGTGGAGAGCTTGGAAGCAACCTTGGCGGCACGACGCTCTAATTCCTCCTCGAGGGTGACACGAGAAGTGGTCACTTGATCATCTTGAGAGTCGTCTTGGGCTTGTTCTTGTTCTTGAACTTGCTCGGAGGAGAGAACTTGACCTTGGGCATCACTTGATGGGTCAACACTGTCTTGAGCGTGATCTTGCCCTTGGTCATGTTCTTGAGGATGAGGGCCATCATGTTGTTCTTCGGAAGCGTGTGGGCCTTGGGTTGGTGATGGCTCCACTTGAGTGGAGCTTTGTCCTTCTCCTTCGGCCACAAGGGGTTCCTCAATGGGTAGGATAAAGCCAACACCCATTCTTCTTATGGCTTGGGGAGGAATTTCATCACCTACATCACAAGTGCCACTTTGCTCCACTTGGGAGCCGTTATTCTCATCAAACTCCACGTTACACGTCTCCTCAATAAGTCCCGTGGATTTATTGAGGACACGGTAAGCATGAGAGTTTGTAGCATAACCAACAAATATGCCCTCATAAGCTCTAGCCTCAAATTTAGACAACCGAACACCTTTCTTGAGAATGAAACACTTACACCCGAATACCCGGAAGTACTTGAGGTTGGGCTTGTTACCGGTGAGTATCTCATATGGAGTCTTGTTCAAGCCCTTGCGGAGGTAGAGCCGATTGGATGCATGACACGCGGTGTTGATGGCTTCGGCCCAAAAGTTGTACGGAGACTTGAACTCCGCCATCATGGTCCTTGCCGCATCCATCAACGTCCGGTTCTTCCTCTCCGCAACACCGTTTTGTTGAGGGGTGTAGGGTGCGGAATATTGATGCTTGATTCCCTCATCACTAAGAAACTCATCCAAGGTGTAGTTCTTGAACTCGGTGCCGTTGTCACTTCTTATTGTCAAGATCTTTGCATTGTGTTGACGTTGTGCTTCATTTGCAAAGTCAATGACAGTTTGTTGGGTCTCGCTCTTCCTCTTGAAGAAATACACCCACGTGTACCTTGAGTAGTCATCCACAATCACCAAGCAATACTTCCTACCTCCAAGACTATCGAAGGATGGAGGCCCAAAGAGATCCATGTGAAGGAGCTCCAAAGGCCTCTTTGAATAAATGATAGTCGTGGGAGGGTGAGCCTTCTCATGTAGCTTTCCTTCGATACAAGCACTGCAAGCATGATCTTTAGCAAAACTAACATTCGTTAGTCCACGACATGGTCCCCCTTGAGGAGACTTTGCAAAGATCTCATATTGACATGGGCTAAACGGCGATGCCAAAGCCATCCCACATCAACTTTAGCCATTAGGCACGTCGCGGTCTTAGTGGGTCGCTCCGAAAAGTTAATCACATATAGACCGTTCTCGACATGCCCAACAAAGGCTACTTTAAGAGTCTTGCTCTACAAGAGGGCCACGGTATCCATATCAAAGAAAGTGGCAAAGCCCATGATTGCAAGTTGATGAACGGAAAGTAAATTGTATGCAAGGGACTCAACAAGCATGACCTTCTCGATCGTGAGATCATGAGAGATGACCACCTTTCCAAGTCCCAATACATTAGAAGATGAGGCGTCACCCCACTCGACATTGGTGGGCATAGATGGAACCTTGTGCACGTCCACCACCAAGTCCTTGCTTCCGGTCATATGATTTGTAGCTTCACTATCGAGCAACCATGATCCCCCACCGGAAGCAAACACCTGCAAGAGATCAATGCTTGGTTTTAGGTACCCATTTTGTAATGGGTCCTTTGATGTTAGTGACAAGGGTATTTGGAACCCAAATAGACCATTCAATGTATTCATGAAGAGAACCAACGAATTTGGCATAAACATGCCCATCACTCGCACGGCATAACACATAAGAAGGATTAAAATCGCCGGCTTTGTTGGGAGGGGTGGCATTGCCCTTCTTGACATTGCCACCCTTTGCATTGTTCTTCTTCTTCTCCTCGGAGGCACTCTCTCCCTCCTTAACAAAGGTTTGCATGAGAGGAGGGGGTCGTTTGGTCTTGTCATTCTTCTTCTTGTTCTTGGCGTCGGGCACGTACCCAACCCCTTCCTTGGCCACAACACCCTTTTGGTTGATCAAGAGATCATTGAGGTTCTTCTTTCCTTGTATGCAAGTCGCAAGACCTCTCTCGAGTTGCCCCTTTAGCTTAGCGTTCTCCTCAATGAGATGCACATGCTCACAACACGGGTTAGTAGCATTTGCATTATCAATTAACATCATACGAGGGAAAGTGGCTTTTTCCTTGGTTAGCTTTACTTGAAGTTGATCATAGGACTCCTTGAGGCTAGCATGAGTACCCTTCAAGACCTTATGAGCCTTGTCAAGTAGATCAAACTCCTCTTTGAGTCTAGCAAGATCAACCTCAATTTCGGCCTTCTCGGAGTTTAGCACATGAGAAACAATGAGGACATGATCATAATCTTTCTTTAACTTAGCATGATCAACGTTGTGTGACTCCTCAAGAGCCAAATGAAGACCACGCTCTTCCTCAAGAGCATTGGAAAGATCCGAAATCTCATCGGCATAGTCACGAGTATGCCCTTCCATCTTAGTGATGGTGTCTTCGTGAGCCTCGATCATGTCATTGGCTTCACCAAGTTGTTCCAAGAGAGCAACAAAGTGCTTCTTGGATTTTCCCTTGAGTTTGCCCATAAAGGCCTCAAACTCATTAGCCTCCACATTAGCTTCCTCAAGTTCATTAATGCTATCCGTCGGAGAAGGATGATTAATGATGGTAGTTTTGATGTTGGAGGTTACCTTGTTGGTGTCTTTAGCCATGAGGCACTTGGCGGTGATACTCTCATTGGGTGAGTCGAAGAGAGACACCCGTGGAGTCGTCGCAATGGCAACGGAGGCCATGGCAACCGACTCATCACTTTCATCATCGTCATCATCCTCATTGTACTCTTCTTGTACCACCAATGCCTTGGGAGGAGTCTTCTTGATGAAGTTGCTCTTGTTGGGGAACGACTTTGCCTTGTCCTTTCGGATGAGCTTGCCACCATTGTCTTCCCTCTTCTCATATGGACACTCCGCAACAAAATGACTCACGTTGCCACAATTGTAGCAAGTCCTTACACGTTGCCTGCTCTTCGTGCCACTTGAGTTGTTTTTGCTAAAGTTTGGCCTCGAGTTTTTCTTGCTCCAAAATTGCCTTGAAGCAAGTGCCATGTGTTCATGATATGCATACTTCGTATCTTCGGGGTTGCTCTCCTCTTCTTCCTCTTCTTCCTCTTCAACGGTGAGCTTGGCCTTCAATGCAAGGTTAGGCTTCTTTGCCCTTTGAGAACGAAGCACCGCATTGTCGGCGGTCTTGTCCAAAATGTTCATGGACACAAACTCATCCAACACTTCGCTTGAGGTCAAAGTGTGGAAGTCCGGTCTTTGACAAATGACGGAGGACATGGCCTTGTGATAGGGCATCATTGCCTTGAGGAATTTGCGCTTGATCCAATTGTCATCCGTGTCCTTGCTCCCGTGATCTCGTAGTGAGACCGCGAGTTTGGTTACTCTCCGATAAAGCTCACGAGGTTCTTCATCTTCTTTCATTGCAAACTCATCGGCCTCATCTTGCACCACTTCATAGTTGGAGCATTGGATGCTTGCGCTTCCCCGGTAGAGAGAGACAACACAATGCCATGCATCTTTGGCCAAGGCGAAGAGACGAAGATGAGGTAGGTCTTTGGGTGGAATTGCATCTTGAATGATGAAGAGAGCATTCTCATTGAATTGATTATCCGCGGCTTCTCGAGGAGTGAAGTTGCTTGGATCATGTGGATAGAAACCTTCTTCAATGATTCTCCAAAGGTTAGTGTTCACATGATTTAAATGACGTTTAAAGCGGTAAACCCAAGAATCAAAGTCCTCATTTTTCACAATCTTAGGGGGAGGACCGGCATGATTCAAATGAGTAGAAGGAACCGGTCCACCATAAACAAGTGGTGGTTCCACATGAGCAAAGATGCCGGTGCCATTTTTACCACTAGAAGAAGGAGCCTTTTCACTACTAGCTTCCCCCTTGTCGGGGATAACATCCGTCACCTTGTCGGTGGGATCACCCACTTTCAACGGTGCGGTGGAAAGTTTAAGCCCCTCAAGAAATTTAGTAAACATGCTTTCAACCTCGGTCATCATGGAGGTCTTCAATGTCTCTAAGGCCACATTGAACTCCTCACGAGAGACCGAGGTTCCCCCATCGCCCATAGACGAGATCGGATTCACACTGGAGTGTTCCTCCACACCGTCTATGGTATCAACCATACTCTTTGGACGGTAAAGTCCTTAATAAAGAGACGAGGCTCTGATACCGATTGAAAGGATCGATATGGTTGACTAGAGGGGGGGTGAATAGGTAACTAACAAGCTTTTCTTTAACAATTTAAACTTTGCATCAAAGTAGGTTGTCTAGATATGCAACTAGGTGAGCAACCTATATGATTCAACAAGGATAGGAACACAAGCAAGCAAGTGATATGAAACAAATAAGCTTGCTCAAGTAAAGCCACGAGATAACCAAGAGTGGAGACGGTGGAGACGAGGATGTGTTGCCGAAGTTCCTTCCCTTTGAGAGGAAGTACGTCTCCGTTGGAGCAGTGTGGAGGCACAATGCTCCCCAAGAAGCCACTAGGGCCATCGTATTCTCCTCACGCCCTCACACAATGCGAGATGTCGTGATTCCACTATTGGTGCCCTTGAAGGCGGCGATCGAACCTTTACAAACAAGGTTGGGGCTCTCTCCACAACTTAATTGGAGGCTCCCAACGAAACCACGAAGCTTCACCACAATGGAATATGGCTCCGAGGTGACCTCAACCGTCTAGGGTGCTCAAACACCCAAGAGTAACAAAATCCACACAAGAAAGTATGGGGGAAGCAAATATCCTTTGGTGGAAGTGTAGATCTAGGTCTCCTCCTTCAATCCCTAGCAAATCAACAAGTTTGAGTGGCTAGAGAGAGAGATCGGGTAAGAGAGCTTGAAGTGCATTAATGGTGGAGTGAGAGGTCAAAGGTGAAGGTGGTAGGTGGGAGAAGCTCACTTATATAGTAACCCTCAATTCCAACCATTACTGCGTTTTTTGCACTGCAGCGGTACAACCGGTCCTCGTCCCGGTACAACGGGACTCGCAGTGTGTCTGCAGAACCCTACCAAGCGGTACAACCGGACAGGCGTGCGGTAGTACCGGCTCAGAAAAATAACCGAACTAACCGCCTGGCCATCGCACAACCACCTCATCAAAACAGGAGGTTGACCGGTACTTGGGCGGTGCCTGGCCGAAACAACCGCATGGCCTTGATCTCTTGGGCGGCTAAGTTCTAAGCGGAAGAACCGCTCGGACCACCTGTGGTACCGGTCATCGTGGAACGACCGGACCAACCGGGCCACTACCGCCCAAGAACCGCATCAAAACAGAAGCGCGAGCGGTACTTGAGCGGTGCATGGACAGAACCACCGCCCCAGCATTTGCAGAGGATGGTGGCGGTACCACCACCCGGAGGCAGCGGTACAACCGCTCGAGCAAAGCTGGTGAGCGACAAGACCCAGCGGTACAACCTCTCCAGAGAGCGGTACAACCGCTGGGCAGAAACAGTGAGCAGGAAGGATAGGGGAAGAGACAAGGAAAACTCTCTCTCTCTCTCTCTCACCTGAGGAAGACAAAGGAGGGATGATGAACGTGTACATGAAAAGATTCCCCCAGTGCTTTCTAATGAGGATTCCCTCTTGATAGTACGGGTTCCCTACGACCAAAGAGAATAAAAGCGTAGAGGACACGTCTTCGATCTTTTCCTACGAGAGGCAATAGCAATACGATGTAAGCCTAAGCATCGAGAACCTGAAACATATAGCACACGATTAGACCAACAAAGGGTTGTCATCATCATCCAAAACATAAAGTAGGGAAATGCCCTTTCACGTTGGACGAACGAGCAACTACGTATACCCGTCATGAAACTTCGGCGGTATATCGATGCAGCGCAGCAAGGGACGTTCGTTCAAGACAGAGAGAACGATGAGCTCACAATGGCCCTCGAGAATCCTGAGCACCCTGGATGGACACGAGGCACGCCAGCATCTGTTCCATGGAAGGCTGGGTTTCCGGACGCAGGCGGTTACAAATTCCAGGAGAGGAGGAAGAAAGTGGAACAGACCCAAATGCAGGCGCTGCACGCAAGGTTACAAGCGATAGAGGAACGAGAAGCACATCGCAGCAAGCGACCTGCCGAAGCTTCCCCCAAAGCTACCCCGCCATCTCGGCAGAGAAGCAGCGTGGATTCCACCGAGCTGCTTCAGCTGGAGCCTGTCTTCACGGCTCCTGCTAGCTACCCCGTGGACTTAATCCCGGAGTCTCAATATTGCTACCTTATGATGCAATGGATGAAATTGAAAGTCAAGGCGGCTGTTGGCTCTGTTGCACCTCCTGAACCTGGCGCAACTTTTCACTACCGTCCAATTCCAGAAGGATATGCTAGGGTGATGGTGGATGAAATAACTGATGGATTTGAGAACCTCGAGCTTGACCACCCTACGGGTGAAGGGGAGACTCGGTTGGGTTCTTCTCTGAAGACTCCATGCCTATGGCGGAAGGAGCTCATCAACCTTCCGAACCGGACGCCTCCGCCTCCTCCTCCTCCTCCTCCTCCGGCGACTCAGGGCACTCCTGTTGGGTTTCGTAGTAATTTCAAAAAAATTCCTATGCGCACGCAAGATCATGGTGATGCATAGCAACGAGAGGGGGAGAGTGTGATCTACGTACCCTTGTAGATCGACAACGGAAGCATTAACTTGGTTGATGTAGTCGTACGTCTCCATGGCCCGACCGATCAAGCACCGAAACTACGGCACTTCCGAGTTCTAGCACACGTTCAGCTCGATGACGATCCCGGACTCTGATCCAGCAAAGTGTCGGGGAAGAGTTCCGTCAGCACGACGGCGTGGTGACGATCTTGATGTTCTACCGTCGCAGGGCTTCGCCTAAGCACCGCTACAATATTATCGAGGACTATGGTGGAAGGGGGCACCGCACACGGCTAAGAATATGATCACGTGGATCAACTTGTGTCTCTAAAGGTGCCCCTTACCTCCGTATATAAAAGCTCAAAGGGGGGGCTGGCCGGCCAAGAGGAGGTGCGCCAGGAGGAGTCCTACTCCCTCTGGGAGTAGGACTCCCCCCCTTTCCTAGTTGGAATAGGATTCGCGGAGGGGGAAAAGAGGAGAGAGAGGAGGAAGGGGGGCCGGCCCCCTCTCCTTGTCCTATTCGGACCAAGGGGGGAGGGGCGTGCGGCCCATGTATGGCCACCTCACCTCTCTTCCACTAAGGCCCACTAAGGCCCATATACCTCCCGGGGGGTTCCGGTAACCTCCCGGTACTCCGGTAAAATCCTGATTTCACCCGGAATACTTCTGATATCCAAACATAGGCTTCCAATATATCAATCTTTATGTCTCGACCATTTCGAGACTCCTCGTCATGTCCATGATCACATCCGAGACTCCGAACAAACTTCGGTACATCAAAATGTATAAACTCATAATATAACTGTCATCGTAACCTTAAGCGTGCGGACCCTACGGGTTCAAGAACAATGTAGACATGACCGAGACACGTCTCCAGTCAATAACCAATAGCAGAACCTGGATGCTCATATTGGCTCCTACATATTCTACGAAGATCTTTTATCGGTCAGACCGCATAACAACATACGTTGTTCCCTTTGTCACCGGTATGTTACTTGCCCGAGATTCGATCGTCGGTATCCCATACCTAGTTCAATCTCGTTACCGGCAAGTCTCTTTACTCGTTCCGTAATACATCATCCCGCAACTAACTCATTAGCTGAAATGCTTGCAAGGCTTCAGTGATGTGCATTACCGAGAGGGCCCAGAGATACCTCTCCGACAATCGGAGTGACAAATCCTAATCTCGAAATACGCCAACCCAACATGTACCTTTGGAGACACCTGTAGAGCACCTTTATAATCACCCAGTTACGTTGTGACGTTTGGTAGCACACAAAGTGTTCCTCCGGCAAACGGGAGTTGCATAATCTCATAGTCATAGGAACATGTATAAGTCATGAAGAAAGCAATAGCAACATACTAAACGATCGGGTGCTAAGCTAATGGAATGGGTCATGTCAATCAAATCATTCAACTAATGATGTGATGCCATTAATCAAATTACAACTCTTTGTCCATGGTTAGGAAACATAACCATCTTTGATTAACGAGCTAGTCAAGTAGAGGCATACTAGTGACACTTTGTTTGTCTATGTATTCACACATGTATTATGTTTCCGGTTAATACAATTCTAGCATGAATAATAAACTTTTATCATCATATAAGGAAATAAATAATAACTTTATTATTGCCTCTAGGGCATATTTCCTTCAGTCTCCCACTTGCACTAGAGTCAATAATCTAGATTATACTGTAATGATTCTAACACCCATGGAGCCTTGGTGCTGATCATGTTTTGCTCGTGGAAGAGGCTTAGTCAACGGGTCTGCTACATTCAGATCCGTATGTATCTTGCAAATCTCTATGTCTCCCACCTGGACTAGATCCCGGATGGAATTGAAGCGTCTTTTGATGTGCTTGGTTCTTTTGTGAAATCTGGATTCCTTCGCCAAGGCAATTGCACCAGTATTGTCACAAAATATTTTCATTGGACCCGATGCACTAGGTATGACACCTAGATTGGATATGAACTCCTTCATCCAGACTCCTTCGTTTGCTGCTTCCGAAGCAGCTATGTACTCCGCCTCACATGTAGATCCCGCCACGACGCTTTGTTTAGAACTGCACCAACTGACAGCTCCACCGTTTAATGTAAACACGTATCCGGTTTGCGATTTAGAATCATCTGGATCAGTGTCAAAGCTTGCATCCACGTAACCGTTTATGATGAGCTCTTTGTCACCTCCATATACGAGAAACATATCCTTAGTCCTTTTAAGGTACTTCAGGATGTTCTTGACCGCTGTCCAGTGATCCACTCCTGGATTACTTTGGTACCTCCCTGCTAGACTTATAGCAAGGCACACATCAGGTCTGGTACACAGCATTGCATACATGATAGAGCCTATGGCTGAAGCATAGGGAACATCTTTCATTTTCTCTCTATCTTCTGTAGTGGTCGGGCATTCAGGCTGACTCAACTTCACACCTTGTAACACAGGCAAGAACCCTTTCTTTGCTTGATCCCTTTTGAACTTCTTCAAAACTTTGTCAAGGTATGTGCTTTGTGAAAGTCCAATTAAGCGTCTTGATCTATCTCTATAGATCTTAATGCCTAATATGTAAGCAGCTTCACCGAGGTCTTTCATTGAAAAACTCTTATTCAAGTATCCCTTTATGCTATCCAGAAATTTTATATCATTTCCAATCAGTAATATGTCATCCACATATAATATCAGAAATGCTACAGAGCTCCCACTCACTTTCATGTAAATACAGGCTTCTCCGAAAGTCTGTATAAAACCAAATGCTTTGATCACACTATCAAAGTGTTTATTCCAACTCCGAGAGGCTTGCACCAGTCCATAAATGGATCGCTGGAGCTTGCACACTTTGTTAGCTCCCTTTGGATCGACAAAACCTTCTGGTTGCATCATATACAACTCTTCTTCCAGAAATCCATTCAGGAATGCAGTTTTGACATCCATCTGCCAAATTTCATAATCATAAAATGCAGCAATTGCTAACATGATTCGGACAGACTTAAGCATCGCTACGGGTGAGAAGGTCTCATCGTAGTCAATCCCTTGAACTTGCCGAAACCCTTTTGCGACAAGTCGAGCTTTGTAGACAGTAATATTACCGTCGGCATCAGTCTTCTTCTTGAAGATCCATTTATTCTCAATTGCTTGCTGATCATTGGGCAAGTCAACCAAAGTCCACACTTTGTTCTCATACATGGATCCCATCTCAGATTTCATGGCTTCAAGCCATTTTGCGGAATCTGGGCTCACCATCACTTCTTCATAGTTCGTAGGTTCATCATGATCTAGCAGCATGACTTCTAGAACAGGATTACCGTACCACTCTGGCGCGGATCTCACTCTGGTTGATCTACGAGGTTCAGTAGTATCTTGTCCTGAAGTTTCATGATCATTATCATTAGCTTCCTCACTAATTGGTGTAGGTGTCACAGAAACAGTTTTTTGTGATGCACTACTTTCCAATAAGGGAGCAGGTACAGTTACCTCGTCAAGTTCCACTTTCCTCCCACTCACTTCTTTCGAGAGAAACTCCTTCTCTAGAAAGTTTCCGAACTTAGCAACAAAAGTCTTGCCTTTGGATCTGTGATAGAAGGTGTATCCAATAGTCTCCTTTGGATATCCTATGAAGACACATTTCTCCGATTTGGGTTCGAGCTTATCAGGTTGAAGCTTTTTCACATAAGCATCGCAGCCCCAAACTTTCAGAAACGACAACTTTGGTTTCTTGCCAAACCATAGTTCATAAGGCGTTGTCTCAACGGATTTTGATGGTGCCCTATTTAACGTGAATGCGGCCGTCTCCAAAGCATAACCCCAAAACGATAGCGGTAAATCAGTAAGAGACATCATAGATCACACCATATCTAGTAAAGTACGATTACGACGTTCGGACACACCATTACGCTGTGGTGTTCCGGGTGGCGTGAGTTGCGAAACTATTCCGCATTGTTTCAAATGTACACCAAACTCGTAACTCAAATATTCTCCTCCACGATCAGATCGTAGAAACTTTATTTTCTTGTTACGATGATTTTCAACTTCACTCTGAAATTCTTTGAACTTTTCAAACGTTTCAGACTTATGTTTCATTAAGTAGATATACCCATATCTGCTTAAGTCATCTGTGAAGGTGAGAAAATAACGATATCCACCACGAGCCTCAATATTCATCGGACCACATACATCTGTATGTATGATTTCCAACAAATCTGTTGCTCTCTCCATAGTACCGGAGAATGGCGTTTTAGTCAGCTTGCCCATGAGGCACAGTTCGCAAGTACCAAGTGATTCATAATCAAGTGGTTCCAAAAGTCCATCAGTATGGAGTTTCTTCATGCGCTTTACACCTGATATGACCTAAACGGCAGTGCCACAAATAAGTTGCACTATCATTATCAACTCTGCATCTTTTGGCTTCAACATTATGAATATGTGTGTTACTACTATCGAGATTCATTAAGAATAGACCACTCTTCAAGGGTGCATGACCATAGAATATATTACTCATATAAATAGAACAACCATTATTCTCTGATTTAAATGAATAACCGTCTCGCATCAAACAAGATCCAGATATAATGTTCATGCTTAACGCTGGCACCAAATAACAATTATTTAGGTCTAATATTAATCCCGAAGGTAGATGTAGAGGTAGCGTGCCGACCGCGATCACATCGACTTTGGAACCGTTTCCCACACGCATCGTCACCTCGTCCTTAGCCAATCTTCGCTTAATCCGTAGTCCCTGTTTTGAGTTGCAAATATTAGCAACAGAACCCGTATCAAATACCCAGGTGCTACTGCGAGAATTAGTAAGGTACACATCAATAACATGTATATCACATATACCTTTGTTCACCTTGCCATCCTTCTTATCCGCCAAATATTTGGGGCAGTTCCGCTTCCAGTGACCAGTCTGCTTGCAGTAGAAGCACTCAGTTTCAGGCTTAGGTCCAGACTTGGGTTTCTTCTCTTGAGCAGCAACTTGCTTGCTGTTCTTCTTGAAGTTCCCCTTCTTTTTCCCTTTGCCCTTTTTCTTGAAACTAGTGGTCTTGTTGACCATCAACACTTGATGCTCCTTCTTGATTTCTACCTCCGCAGCTTTCAGCATTGCGAAGAGCTCGGGAATAGTCTTATTCATCCCTTGCATATTATAGTTCATCATGAAGCTCTTGTAGCTTGCTGGAAGTGATTGGAGAATTCTGTCAATGACGCTATCATCTGGAAGATTAACTCCTAGTTGAATCAAGTGATTACAATACCCAGACATCTTGAGTGTATGCTCACTGACAGAACTGTTCTCCTCCATCTTGCAGCTATAGAACTTATTGGAGACTTCATATCTCTCAATCCGGGCATTTGCTTGAAATATTAACTTCAACTCCTGGAACATCTCATATGCCCCATGACGTTCAAAACGTCGTTGAAGTCCCGGTTCTAAGCCGTAAAGCATGGCACATTGAACTATCGAGTAGTCATCAGCTTTGCTCTGCCAGACGTTCATAACATCTAGTGTTGCTCCAGCAGCAGGCCCGGCACCCAGCGGTGCTTCCAGGACGTAATTCTTCTGTGCAGCAATGAGGATAATCCTCAAGTTACGAACGCAGTCCGTGTAATTGCTACCATCATCTTTCAACTTTGCTTTCTCAAGGAACACATTAAAATTCAACGGAACAACAGCACGGGCCATCTATCTACAATCAAACATACATAAGCAAGATACTATCAGGTACTAAGTTCATGATAAATTTAGGTTCAATTAATCATATTACTTAAAGAACTCCCACTTAGATAGACATCCCTCTAATCCTCTAAGTGATTACGTGATCCAAGTCAACTAAACCATGTCCGATCATCACGTGAGATGGAGTAGTTTTGTTGGTGAACATCACTATGTTGATCATATCTACTATATGATTCATGCTCGACATTTCGGTCTGCGTGTTCCGAGGCCATATATGTATATGCTTGGCTCGTCAAGTATAACCTGAGTATTCCGCGTGTGCAACTGTTTTGCACCCGTTGTATTTGAACGTAGAGCCTATCACACCCGATCATCACGTGGTGTCTCAGCACGAAGAACTTTCGCAATGGTGCATACTCAGGGAGAACACTTCTTGATAATTAGTGAGAGATCATCTTATAATGCTACCGTCAATCAAAGCAAGATAAGATGCATAAAAGATAAACATCACATGCAATCAATATAAGTGATATGATATGGCCATCATCATCTTGTGCTTGTGATCTCCATCCTCGAAGCACCGTCGTGATCACCATCGTCACCGGCGCGACACCTTGATCTCCATCGTAGCATCGTTGTTGTCTCGCCAATCTCATGCTTCCACGACTATCGCTACCGCTTAGTGATAAAGTAAAGCATTACAGCGCGATTGCATTGCATACAATAAAGCGACAACCATATGGCTCCTGCCAGTTGCCGATAACTCGGTTACAAAACATGATCATCTCATACAATAAAATTTAGCATCATGTCTTGACCATATCACATCACAACATGCCCTGCAAAAACAAGTTAGACGTCCTCTACTTTGTTGTTGCAAGTTTTACGTGGCTGCTACGGGCTTAAGAAAGAACCAATCTTACCTACGCATCAAAACCACAACGACAGTTTGTCAAGTTGGTGTTGTTTTAACCTTCGCAAGGATCGGGCGTAGCCACACTCGGTTCAACTAAAGTTGGAGAAACTGTCACCCGCTAGCCACCTTTGTGCAAAGCACGTTGGGAGAACCGGTCTCACGTAAGCGTATGCGTAATGTCGGTCCGGGCCGCTTCGTCCAACAATAACGCCGAACCAAAGTATGACATGCTGGTAAGCAGTATGACTTATATCGCCTACAACTCACTTGTGTTCTACTCGTGCATATAACATCAACACATAAAACCTAGGCTCGGATGCCACTGTTGGGTTTCGTAGTAATTTCAAAAAAATTCCTATGCACACGCAAGATCATGGTGATGCATAGCAACGAGAGGGGGAGAGTGTGATCTACGTACCCTTGTAGATCGACAACGGAAGCGTTAACTTGGTTGATGTAGTCGTACGTCTCCACAGCCCGACCGATCAAGCACCGAAACTACAGCACCTCCGAGTTCTAGCACACGTTCAGCTCGATGACGATCCCCGGACTCCGATCCAGCAAAGTGTCGGGGAAGAGTTCCGTCAGCACGACGGCATGGTGACGATCTTGATGTTCTACCGTCGTAGGGCTTCGCCTAAGCACCGCTACAATATTATCGAGGACTATGGTGGAAGGGGGCACCGCACACGGCTAAGAATATGATCACGTGGATCAACTTGTGTCTCTAGGGGTGCCCCTTGCCTCCGTATATAAAGGCGCAAAGGGGGGCTGGCCGGCCAAGAGGAGGCGCGCCAGGAGGAGTCCTACTCCCTCTGGGAGTAGGACTCCCCCCCTTTCCTAGTTGGAATAGGATTCGCGGAGGGGGGAAAAGAGGAGAGAGAGGAGGAAGGGGGGCCGGCCCCCTCTCCTTGTCCTATTCGGACCAAGGGGGGAGGGGCGCGCGGCCCATCTATGGCCACCTCTCCTCTCTTCCACTAAGGCCCACTAAGGCCCATATACCTCCCGGGGGGTTCTGGTATCCTCCCGGTACTCCGGTAAAATCCCGATTTCACCCGGAATACTTCCGATATCCAAACATAGGCTTCCAATATATCAATCTTTATGTCTCGACCATTTCGAGACTCCTCGTCATGTCCGTGATCACATCCGGGACTTCGAACAAACTTCGGTACATCAAAATGTATAAACTCATAATATAACTGTCATCGTAACCTTAAGCGTGCGGACCCTACGGGTTCGAGAACAATGTAGACATGACCGAGACACGTCTCCGATCAATAACCAATAGCGGAACCTGGATGCTCATATTGGCTCCTACATATTCTACGAAGATCTTTTATCGGTCAGACCGCATAACAACATACGTTGTTCCCTTTGTCACCGGTATGTTACTTGCCCGAGATTCGATCGTCGGTATCCCATACCTAGTTCAATCTCATTACCGGCAAGTCTCTTTACTCATTCCGTAATACATCATCCCGCAACTAACTCATTAGTTGCAATGCTTGCAAGGCTTCAGTGATGTGCATTACCGAGAGGACCCAGAGATACCTCTCCGACAATCGAAGTGACAAATCCTAATCTCGAAATACGCCAACCCAACATGTACCTTTGGAGACACCTGTAGAGCACCTTTATAATCACCTAGTTAAGTTGTGACGTATGGTAGCACATAAAGTGTTCCTCCGGCAAATGGGAGTTGCATAATCTCATAGTCATAGGAACATGTATAAGTCATGAAGAAAGCAATAGCAACATACTAAACGATCGGGTGCTAAGCTAATGGAATGGGTCATGTCAATCAGATCATTCAACTAATGATGTGATCCCGTTAATCAAATGACAACTCTTTGTCCATGGTTAGGAAACATAACCATCTTTGATTAACGAGCTAGTGAAGTAGAGGCATACTAGTGACACTCTGTTTGTCTGTGTATTCACACATGTATTATGTTTCCGGTTAATACAATTCTAGCATGAATAATAAAGTTTTATCATGATATAAGGAAATAAATAATAACTTTATTATTGCCTCTAGGGCATATTTCCTTCAACTCCGCCTCCTCATCTGGCGAGTGATCAGGGCACTCGGCCTCCTTCTCCAGCGTGTGGCGGCACTCCGCCTCCTTCTCCGCCTGCACCGGCACACCCGAGTAGCCAGCAGCCTCCTCCTGATTCGCCTCGCCAGCAAGGGTGGAAGAGACCCGCCGCCGTTCCAGCTGCTCTGGCGCGTCGTAGTCCTTCTCCCCCACCTCGTAAGCAACGAAAGAAGACAGGCGCAGCTGCTCCGTCTGCTCGGCATGCATCTAGCAGTACAGCCAAAGGCGGGAGGCAATACAAATTCGGTCCAACTCTCAAGCCTCTAGAGAAGTTGCCATACGAGAGGATCGTGGAGGAAACCACGAAGATCATGCAAGCCGAAGTGAGGGACTTCTTTGAAGGGGTGAAAGCAAAGAAACATCAACCTCCGGAGGAGAAGATAGATCCGGTGAAAGCGAAGCGCACTCTAGCTGCCCTGAAGAAACCACCAAAGTCTCCGCCGAAAGGCAACTATGAGCGCATTATTGAAAGGTCATTTATCGAAGCGAGCGGTCAGGAAGTACTATAAGTGATCAAAGGTTAAAACAATGACGAGCTGGGAAAAAATTGCCCAGCTCGGCGAACAAGCGAACCAATCGTGCCCCCCGCTCAAGGTGTCTAGCGATATCGTCGCTAATGATCCGAGGATGGTGCCCGGTTATACCAATCTTGGAGATTACCTGCCCAACGATGTACATTATGATTTCTTGGAGGTGGACGATCACATATACCATTACGGGAAGCCTCTCGTCAAAGATGAAAGATCTCTAACAACAATGATGCGAAGATTCCATGATTGGTACATGAAAACCTCTAGAGAGTCTGGGGGTGAATATTTTGACGCTGAGAGTTAAAGAGGAGCATGACCTCGTTGGAATTGATCTGTTGAATGTTCCATTTGAGGAGTTCTTCCAGTTTTTCAATCAAAAGGCCCTCGATAAATTAACGGTCACTTGCTACTGTCTGGAAGTACTACTTCTGTCATTAAATCTCTATATATAGGTCAGCTCTTTCATTGCATGTATATATAATTATCCTCACTATATTATGCAGATTGAAGATCGTCGAATTGAAGAAAAAACAAATCGGTGATATTGGGTTCATTAACATAAATCCCATAGATGCATATATGGTTGAATTTAAGGCCAGAGAGACTGAGGCCAACTTGGTACGATCGTTGGTAATAAATGAAAACAAAGATATAATACTCTTTCCTTACAACTTCAAGTGAGTGTTACTGTCTTGTGCATATTTGGTTTCCCTTATTAGTCTAGGTTATAATAATGTAATTGATGAGTTATGCATGCGTGCGCAGGTTCCACTATATTCTCCTAGAGATTAAGCTTGAGCAGGGACTAGTAACCGTCTTAGACTCGAGATGAAAATATCCCCAGGAGTATCCGGACATGACTGAAATGCTCGAGAAGTAAGTTAAATCGATCATTATCGCACCATATCGACAACTTTGTTCATTCCTGATATCAAGTAATTGTTTTATTTGTCTGGCAGGGTTTGGACAAAATTCACCTCAAAAGCTCCGGGACTGCCGAAGAAGCTGCAATTTAGACACCCAAAAGTAAGTACTACTAGCATGTTCCGCGCATCTCCTAGTGATTCAAGCGCTAGTTTCATCAATACCATTTGTAGCATGCTTGCTTATCAGTTTGATTGACCTCTATTTCTTCTAAAGTGGTTGTGGCAGGAAGCTGGGAATAATTACTGTGGATACTACGTTTGCGAGTCCATTCGTCACACGACCTGTGAGCGGGGCTACTCTGACAAACAATATGAAGTGTGTAAATAATAATATTCACAATTTTATTTTATTACCATCATTTGTGTTGAGTTTCATTTATTCATATATATATATATATTGACCCCCTTCTTTAAATTAGATGTTTCGGATGCGGGATGAACTCCTACCACCAGATCGTATGCGAGCAATTCAAGAGGAATTGGTGGCATTCTTTCTTGACCACGTGATCGATAAAGACGGAGAATACCATGTGGACCCTGAGTTCATATATATAATTAGGAGATTATACTGTAAGAGATCTTATATTGTATATATGTAGCCAGTAGCGTCGGATAGATATACGAAAACTTGTTGTTCGACTAATCTCTCGGAGAAGGAGAGGTGGTCGATATCACTTCTCTCTGTATGCATATGTTCACGACGATCTTCTGTTTCCTTCATTTGCTTACTAGCTAGCGTGTCGAGTCCTCTCTATACGTATAGTACGTAGCGTCGACCAAGCACTGAGATAAGAGAGAACACTTTTCTCTATTAATTAGCTAGCTAACACAATATATGAAACACCTAAATTAACCCCCCAAACCCCTAAACCACCCCCTTTAAAAAAACAAAAACCTCAACTCCTGCCAGCTGCTGACGCGTGGACGCCTATTGATCCCGGTTGGTGCCACCAACCGGGACCAAAGGGCCTCTTGCCTGGGCTCGCCGCACCGGCTACGTGGAGGCCCATCTGTCCCGGTTCGTGTAAGAAGCGGGACTAAAGGCCTAGGGCTTTAGTAACGATCCTTTAGTCTCGGTTCAACAACCGGGACAAATGACCCTTACGAACCGAGACAAATGACCCTTTTTCTACTAGTGAAAAAAATCAGAAATTTCCTGCATGTAAGGCTCATTGTCTTGGGAAAAGGAAAATATAGCCATGTCTATATTAACTTTTGTCAAATTATGATTCCCAATGTAAAATCGACCAATGCATGGAGGAGAGAAAGGGCCATGCATATAGCATTAGTATGGTATCTAGCACTTTGGTTGGTGTGAATTGTAAGTTGGACCTAATAAACCGGAAATGGGGGAATCCGTCAGATGCCAAATTTGAAAGATATATGTCACTATTTTTATGACCAAGAAATTTGTATGTTGCATTATTGAAAAAGCGACATTTGATGTCTCTCGATATGTTTACTCATAGTTTATTCTTATGATTATATTCTTTCACATTCTAGTAAAATTGTATTTTGAAATAACCATAATATTTTATGATGAGTATACGGGTAGCAGAGCTATTGCCTTGCAAGGCGTGGCAAATAGTGGAGCTATAATGCTATTTGTCTTTTTCCCCACCCAATGAGTCTCCTTGTTGATTTCTATTAAAGAAACCAACATCAACTTTTATACTTCCAAAACAAAAACTATGTAAATATAAAAAAGGAAGCATTTCCAAATGCTATTACATCTATAATAACAAAGACAATAACAAAAAAGGGCAGCTAGGTGCATGTAGCTCTCGCTTGCGCAGTGTCCGGGGAAGGGTCCAACCACTTAGGGTCTATAGTATGCAGCATTTCCCTACATTTCTGTAAGAGCCTGTTTCCAGGACTTAAACCCGTGACCTCATGGCCACAAGACAGCAGCTTTACCACTGCGCCAAGGCTCCCCTTCATTTATAACACAAAGACAATAATTATAGAAAAAAATCCCAATTCCGTTTTTACAAACACGTGAACCAAATCTACACAAGATGAAGTTGCCAAAAGAGAGCCCTAGCCACGCTCCGTCATAGAGTAATCTCCTGTCTCGTTCGATTCCCTCTATGACTCCTCGCGTAGGTCTCCTGTAGCACCATCTTGATCTTCACAATTCCCTCCTCAGTTTTTACTTGCTCTTGTCTTTTCCGCAAGATTCTCCAATCTTTCACATAATATGACATAAGTTTTAGATCACAACAACCGGATCATTAGGATTTGTATTATAAAAAACAAGTGGCATTTCTAGTTTTCCACATAGTCCGTCATACTGCTACTCCCCCATAGAGCACCAATTTTCTCTGTGCTATCGGAGAAGAGTTAAGCCACCCCCAACCAAGATCTTCAAGGCTTCCCACTATTGGGCATTTTCTCCCCCACAAAGTTCTCATGAAACCAATGCACACCATCTTTCAACTTTGACTATTCGAACTATAAATTTCTTTGAGAAGGTGACGTTATAAAGTCTTGGGATTTGCTATACTAAATAAATATTATTAATCCATATATCCTCCCAAAAAGAAGTTAGCCCCATCACCTAACAACCTCTTGGTAAACTTCTGAAAAATATGGTTCATATTCGTCAGACTGACAAAAAAGTTAGCCCCTAATCCCAACTCTAATCGTTTGATTCTGAACGTATTTTCTGGACAACAATTGCTGGAAGGTTCCTTCAGTGTTCTCCAATTTTCAAAGCCATTTGCATAGCAGGCATTAATTCATGACTTGTAAATCAACAACCCCAAGGACTTTTGGTTGGACACGACATATGCTAGTCGATTAGGCGATACTTCATTTTATTATTCATCTCCTGCCACAACATTCTAGCCCCCCAAGAATCCAGCACCCCTTTTGGCAACTCCAGGAAGGACATCATATATAAATGAATACTATTGGGACAAGAATTAGTGAGGGTCACCCTTTGCCCAAGACAAGATGTTTCCTTTCCGTCCCGCCATCTTCTTCCCACTTATATCTTCCACTGCGCTAGCTGCTAGCGTAGTGACATATCAATGATGCTATCTTATGAGTGCCACGTATAATAAATGCTGAGTGAAGGAGAAAGAAAACATAAGAAAAGACATACCTTCTGTTAATTAAGAGATAATCTCTTAACAACAGTCTATCTCATCATATGTTTAGGGTTATTTGGTTATGAGAGATAAGTCTAAGATATACTCCCTCCGTTCCTTTATCTAAGGTGTATATTTTTTGGGTACGGTGAACAAGGCAACAAATTATAGATACATTAGTATAAAATTACCCTTGTAAAATTTGTTGATTACTGGCAGTAAATCAGTTAGGCTTTGAAAGAAAGAGATATAGAGAATTAGGGGAGATATAATTTCCTTCTTTCTTTATAAAGAGAGATACAGACAATTGGAAGAAAGATATTTTCCTTTTTTCTAAAAAAAACCAGTATACATGTCCTGATGCACCGTCAATTAGCTAGTGTTTGGGCTTAGAAAAAGCAGTAGCGCATCAATGTGTAGCTATTTAAAACATTGGAATTTTCCGTTTAAAAAAACTTGGTACTTTGGAAGATACACGTGGGTCCACTAATCCAGCTTCCATGACCCTAATTTGGACAATAGGATAGTCAAGATACACATCAGGAAATTTGGTATTTCTGCCTCACCGCATGAATGCACCTTTCCAGCGGTGTAGAATATCATTTTCAATGGATCCAGGCAAGATAAGCCAGGATCCAACAAACGGTTGTTAATTGTTTATGATTGGCTCATTTTTGTAGGCTAGAGGGGCCTAGCGTGAGCAAACATTACAGTGACAGGACCTTAACGCTCCGTTATAAACTCCAAGATTAGAGGCCAGGTTCTAACATAATCGATCTTTAGGGATTCACTCGCCGAGGTAAACAATTACTATCGTGCATGACTAGTTCTGATTAGTTCTGCGGTGTCACGTGTGCTTAACTACTCTATCATTTCTGTCTCGATGTTGCACGAGCTAGGTCAGTGGCAACGACGTACGGATCGGTCGATGCTCATGGACGACATGGACGACTCTCGCCTGTTCATGCAGTGGGCGGTGAGCACACTGGAGCAGCAGGATCCAGGAGGAGCCGACGGCGGCAGCGAGAAGAGCGCCGGCTTCCCGTGTCTCCAGGCGCTCCGCGATTCCTCGGAGCTGACCGAAGCACAGAACATTCTGAGCTCCGGCGATGACACCAGCGGCGGTGGAGGAATCATCACTCCAGCCCCCGATTCGGCTGTGCACCAAGGCAGTTGGTCCATGTCGTCCCCGACCTCGGGCGGGCCGTTCGCGCCCCCTGGCATTAGCAGCACCGGCACCGGCACCAGCAACGCCCTGTCCATGAGCTGGAACTTCGGCGCTGTCTTGCCGCCGCAGCCGGTCAGCAGCGGTGGCGGGGGCACGCTGGCCGCCGGGGCGCCGCTTCGTTCCTGCGTGTCACAGCCGACAAGGAGGGCATCCACAAAGAGCACGCCGTACGCGCAAGACCACATCATGGCGGAGCGGAAGCGCCGGGAGAATATCAACCAGAGCTTCATCGAGCTCTCCGCTCTCATTCCCGGCCTCAAGAAGGTCATTGAATATGACAAATCCCCCAATCTTTACTACATTTCATAATATTCCTCCAGGAAACGCTTCATCAATTTGGTTCAATTACTTTGGATCGATCAGATGGACAAGGGGACGATTCTTGCCGACGCCACCATATTCGTGAAGGAGCTCCAAGAGAGGGTCAAGTACCTGGAGGCTGCCGGCGGCAACCACAGGAGCGTTGAGACCGTGGTGCTCGTCAGGAAGCTGTGCCGCCCTGTCGCGCCAGACGTCGGCGAGAGCTCCGCACGGTTCCTCTTGGCGGCCGGGACGCCAGCAATTGGAAACCAGCTGCCGGAGCCCGGAGATCGAGGCAAAGCTCTCGGGGGACAACGTCATGGTAAGGATCCACTGTGAAACAAATGGAAAAGGTCTGGTCTCCAGGGTTCTTGCGGAGGTCGAGGAGCTCCACCTCCGCATCGTCCACAACGATGTGATGCCGTTCACGGCGTCCACCGTGATCATAACCACCATGGCAGAGGCAAGTTATGATGAGTAATACTAGCTGGCGTACGTTATCCACGTATGCACACAATGCTCAATTGGAATCGTTAGCTTGATTTGTACCCTGTAGAAAATTCAAACCTAGCTACTAGGCTAGTACCATGAAATAATTGAAGGGGTGTGCCATTGTTAGGACATGTCTACAGCTCAAACTAATAAAAGTGTTGTGGACGTATGCATCTCACGCCTAAAAACCATAGTAATTTCTTCTCTCTTTTTTGTTTTGTGGAGAATTTTCTTCTCTCTCGTATGTTGGAAATTCTATAATCCTGTCGCACTAGTTGTTTAGGTTTGGTTTCAGCAAATAAACCGGTCCATGCAACGTGAGCCTGTTCACGGCTGGATCGGAGCAGTAGCTAGGTAGTTAGCACGTTCTCTTGCGCGTGGTCAAGGATGTGGGATGGCGCGCCCGCTTAGCCTGGTCATGGCGCAAGATTAGGATCAATCTGTTAGTTTACTTGAGCTGTTAAATAAGAGAAGAAACAGAAAATGCTACAGGTCGGACGCAGCGCAAAACCTCCCTCTCTCGTGTGTGTGAGTTCATCGAGCCCGTAGTTTAGCTACAACAAGTGGTATCAGAGCCTCCGATCAAGGGCTGAGGGCCATGGTTGGCGGACGAGGTGCACAGGCGCCGGCAGGGATGCCGGTGGTGGATCAGCGCGCCCGCACGCAGAGCCGCGGGCGGAGTCCTGTGCGGCATGGTGGACGCGTTGTGGTCGTCCGAGAGAGCACCAGGGAGGTCGGCGGCGGCGACATCGTCTGGCCCATGCTGACGCGGACCAACTATGCCCAGTGGTCCGTGGTCATGATGGTGAACCTGCAGGTGAAGATGCTCTGGGACGCGGTCGAGACGGGGGATGCCCTGGTCCGCGAGGATCGCAGTGCGCTGGCGGCGATACTGCGCTCCACGCCGGAGGAGATGCACGCGTCGCTCGCCACCAAGGAGACAGCGAAGATGGCGTGGGACACCATCAAGATTCAGCGCGTCGGCGTTGAGCGCGTCCGCGAGGCGAACGCGCAGAAGCTCCGCAAGGAGTTCGAGGCCATCTCGTTTCGGGATGGCGAGACGGTGGACGAGTTCTCCATGCGCATCTCAGGGCTCGCCGGTTCCCTCCGGTCGCTCGGGGACACACTTGAAGAGGTAAAACTTATTCGCAAGTTCCTGCGTGTAGTTCCTACCAAGTACTCTCAGGTGGCCATCGCCATCGAGACCATGCTCGACGTCACGACCATGTCGGTGGATGAGCTCACCGGCCGGCTGCGCGTCGTCGAGGATCGCCTGGAGGAGGACAACAGCGACGGCGGCTCGGTGGCCGCCTACTTCTCACTGAAGAGGAGTGGTACGCCCGTCTGAAGGACAAGGAGCAGGGCGGCAACTCCTCCGGCGGAAACGGCGGACGTGGCCGTGGCCGCGGCCGTGGTCATGGCCGTGGCGGCGGGCGCAACAGAGGCGGGCGCGACAAGGCACCGAAGCGCAACGGCAAATGCCACAACTGCGGCGTGTGGGGGCATTTCGCCCGTGAGTGCTACAAGCCGCTCCAGGAGCGGCGTGAAGGCGGCGAGGAGGCCCACCTCGCGCAAGGAGAGGACGACCAGCCGGCAATCTTGCTGGCTCAGGTGTGCGACGAGGTCATGCACGACGCGGCGCCGGAGGACAACAGAGGGCGCGATGACGCCCCAACAGGCGCGGCGCTGGCGCCGAGCGGTAGCCGCGGAGACAGCCCGGGCACGACTAAGGTGGTGAACCTCAACGAGGAGCGTGTCATACCGATGGACGCGGGCGCCGGGGTGTGGTACTTCGACACCGGCGCGAGCAACCACATGACCGGGGACAAAGAGTTGTTCGCCACGCTCGACGAATTGATCAAGGGCACGGTCAAGTTCGGGGACGGATCGCTCGTCAGCATATGCGGGCGCGGCACTATCGTCTCCGAGTGTCGCCAGAAGGGTCACCGCGCGCTCACGGACATGTACCTGATCCCGAGGCTGCGTAGCAACATCGTAAGCCTCGGCCAGTTGGACGAGCTCGGCTACAAGACGGTGGTCGAGGGCGGCGTGCTGGAGTTGTTCGACCGCGACCGCGCGCTGCTCGCGCAGGTGACGCGCTCCAGGAACAGGCTGTACACCATCAAGCTGAAGACGGCGGCGCCCGTGTGCCTCTTGTCCGTCATGCAGGACGAGGCGTGGTTGTGGCATGGACGCTATGACCATCTCAATTTCCGCTCACTCCGCGCTCTCGCAGAGAAGGGCATGGCAGAGGGCGTGCCGACGATCAAGCGCGTCGAGGAGTTCCGCGACGGGTGCGCTCTTGGGAAGCAGCACCGCGTCCCGTTCCCGCAGGCGTCCAAGTACCGCGCAGAGCGCGGGCTCGAACTGGTCCATAGCGACCTGTGCGGGCCGATCAAGCCAGCCACGGCGGGCGACAACAGGTACTTCTTGTTAATGGTCGATGATCATAGCCGTTTCATGTGGATCGAGGTGATCAAGTCCAAGGATGAGGCATTCAAGCGCTTCAAGCGGATCAAGGCGCTTGCGGAGGCGACGCCGGGCAGGAGGCTCATGGCGTTTCGCTCCAATCGCGGTGGCGAGTTCAACTCCGCCGCGTTCCGGGAGTACTGCGACGACCACGACATCAAACACTGCACCACCGCCCCTTACACACCATAGCAAAACGGCGTCGTCGAGCGCCACAACCAGACGGTGGTGGAGATGGCGCGCTGTCTTCTGAAGAGCATGGGCGTGCCGGCGATCTTCTGGGGCGAGGTCGTGCGCACCGTGGTCTATCTGCTGAACCGCGCGCCCACACGCAGCTTGGATGGGCGAACCCTGTACGAGGCGTGGCACAACCGGAAGCCCAAGGTACATCATCTTCGTGTGTTTGGATGTGTTGCACATGTGAAGCGCCTCGGCCCCGGCATCGACAAGTTGGCCGATCGCTCGACGCCCATGGTCTTCGTCGGCTACGAGGACGGCGCCAAGGCCTACCGGGTGTATGATCCAACGACGAAGCAGCTGCGCGTCACGCGCGACGTGGTGTTCGAGGAGCACCGGAGATGGGACTGGAACGGCGGTGCCGATGCGATGCCTACGCCGTGCGCCACATTTGAGGTGGTGTACCATGACCTGCCGACCGGCGAGCACCACGATCTGGGCGCAACACCGCAGCCCGCCACGCCCGATGGACCAGGGCTGGACAGCCCACCGCAGGCAACGCCGGGCACGCCGGCCCGCGCTCCCACAACAGGGTGACGCCATCGTCACATGACACAGGACGGCATGACGCGGTGGCCGGCGCTGCGCTGTGGTATAGGCGCATGGCCAGCATCGAGCAGGAGCTCGACGATGCTTGGGAGGAAGAGCAGGTGGAGGTGAACCACCTCTTCTTGCTAGCCGCGGAAGAACCAGGTGGCGTTGAGGAGGCAAGAGGGGATCCCAGCTGGAGGCACGCGATGGAGGATGAACTGGACGCGATCAGGAGCAATGGCACCTGGGAGCTCGCCGCGCTCCCGCCTGGTCACGTCGCCATCGGTCTCAAGTGGGTTTTTAAGGTCAAGAAGGATCCAGCTGGCAACATTGTGAAGCATAAGGCGAGGCTAGTCGCGAAAGGATATGTGCAGCGGCAGGGGGTGGACTTCGATGAGGTCTTCGCTCCAGTGGCGCGCATGGAGACCGTGCGCGTCCTGCTCGTGCTCGCCGCACACTCCGGGTGGCAAGTCCACCACATGGACGTCAAGTCCGCGTTCCTGAATGGCGAGCTGGTCGAAGAAGTGTACGTGCACTAGCCCCCCGGCTTCATCGACTCCGACAACGAGAACAAGGTGCTCAGGCTATGCAAGGCGCTCTACAGGCTGCGCCAGGCCCCGTGCGCCTGGAACGCCAAGCTCGACGGCGAGCTCACCAACCTGGGCTTCGAACGGAGCCCCTTGGATCACGTCGTGTATCAAAGGACAACTGAAGCGGGCGTCTTTCTTGTCGGCGTGTACGTCGGTGATCTGGTGATCACCGGCACTGACGAGAAGGAGATCGAGAACTTCAAGGAGCAGATGCACCAGCTGTTCGACATGAGCGACCTTGGTCTCCTGAGTTATTGCTTGGGGATCGAGGTTAAACAGTGTGAGGGCGTGATCACGTTGTGTCAAAGCACCTATGCAGAGAAGGTGCTGGAGCAGGCAGGTATGAAAGACTGCAACCCGAGCCACACGCCCATGGAGCAACGGCTGCAACTGATCAAGGGCGACACCGGCGGCGGCATCAACGTCACCAAGTACCGGAGTGTTTTTGGGAGCCTACGCTACCTCTGCAACACTAGGTCGGACATCACACACGGCGTCGGCATCATTAGCCGGCACATGGAGGCGCCGGGCGCGCCGCACTGGGCGGCGGTGAAGCAGATCCTCTGCTACGTCCGAGGGACCTCTCGCTATGGATGCTGCTACAGAAGGGCCATAGAGGAAGCCGAGCTGGTGGGGTACAGCGACAGTGACCTCGCCGGCGACATCAACGATCGCAAGAGTACAACTGGGGTGGTGTTCTTCCTCAATGGCAGCCCAATCACATGGACATCACAGAAGCAGAAAGTCGTCGCCCTCTCCTCTTGTGAAGCAGAGTACATGGCGGCGGCGACGGCGGCGTGCCAAGGCATCTGGTTGAGCCGCCTCTACGGCGAGCTGGCCGGGAGTGACCCCATGACGATGAAACTGTTCATCAACAACAAGTCAGCGATCGCGCCGAGCAAGAACTTGGTGCATCACGATCGAAGTAAGCACATTGACATACGTTTTCATTTCATTCGTGAGTGCATCGAGGATGGAAAGGTGCAAGTCGAGCACGTTGGGACTGAAAGACAACTTGTTGGCCTGCTCACCAAAGCACTGGGACGCGTCAGATTCAGTTTGCTGCGTCAGTGGCTTGGTGTTGTCGAAGTGAAGGGATCTTAGGCAACGGGATTAGGTGGTGATTTGTTGGAAATTCTGTAATCCTGTCGAACTAGTTGTTTAGGTTTGGTTTCAGCAAATAAACCGGTCCTTGCAACGTGAGCCTGTTCACGGCTGGATCGGAGCAGTAGCTAGGTAGTTAGCACGTTCTCTTGCGCGTGGTCAAGGACGTGGGATGGGGCGTCTGTTGGGTTTCGTAGTAATTTCAAAAAAAATCCTACGCACACGCAAGATCATGTGATGCATAGCAACGAGGGGGAGAGTGTTGTCTACGTACCCACACAGACCGACTGCGGAAGCGTTGACGCAACGTAGAGGAAGTAGTCGTACGTCTTCACGATCCAACCGATCAAGTACCGAAACTACGGCACCTCCGAGTTCGAGCACACGTTCAGCTCGATGACGATCCCCGGACTCCGATCCAGCAAAGTGTCGGGGAAGAGTTCCATCAGCACGACGGCGTGGTGACGATCTTGATGCACTACAGCAGCAGGGCTTCGCCTAAACTCCGCTACAGTATTATCGAGGAATATGGTGGCTGGGGGCACCGCACACGGCTAAGGAATAGATCACGTGGATCAACTTGTGTGTTCTAGGGTGCCTCTACCTCAGTATATAAAGGACTAGAGGGGGGAGGCTGGCCGGCCATAGGAGGCGCGCCAGGAGAGTCCTACTCCCTCTGGGAGTAGGATCCCCCCCCCCCAATCCTAGTTGGAATAGGATTCACGGAGGGGGGGAAAGAGAGAGAGGGGGCCGGCCACCTCTCCTAGTCCTAATAGGACTAGGGGAAGGGGGGAGGCGCACAGCCACCTTGGGCTGCCCCTTTCTCCTTTCCACTAAAGCCCACTAAGGCCCATATAGCTCCCGAGGGGTTCCGGTAACCTCCCGGTACTCCGGTAAAATCCCGATTTCACCCGGAACACTTCCGATATCCAAACATAGGCTTCCAATATATCAATCTTTACGTCTCGACCATTTCGAGACTCCTCGTCATGTCCGTGATCACATCCGGGACTCCGAACAACCTTCGGTACATCAAAATGCATAAACTCATAATATAACTGTCATCGTAACCTTAAGCGTGCGGACCCTACGGGTTCGAGAACAATGTAGACATGACCGAGACACGTCTCCGGTCAATAACCAATAGCGGGACCTGGATGCCCATATTGGCTCCTACATATTCTACGAAGATCTTTATCGGTCAGACCGCATAACAACATACGTTGTTCCCTTTGTCATCGGTATGTTACTTGCCCGAGATTCGATCGTCGGTATCCAATACCTAGTTCAATCTCGTTACCGGCAAGTCTCTTTACTCGTTCTGTAATACATCATCTCACAACTAACATATTAGTTGTAATGCTTGCAAGGCTTATGTGATGTGCATTACCGAGAGGGCCCAGAGATACCTCTCCGACAATCGGAGTGACAAATCCTAATCTCGAAATACGCCAACCCAACATCTACCTTTGGAGACACCTGTAATGCTCCTTTATAATCACCCAGTTACGTTGTGACGTTTGGTAGCACCCAAAGTGTTCCTCCGGCAAACGGGAGTTGCATAATCTCATAGTCATAGGAACATGTATAAGTCATGAAGAAAGCAATAGCAACATACTAAACGATCGGGTGCTAAGCTAATGGAATGGGTCATGTCAATCAGATCATTCAACTAATGATGTGACCTCGTTAATCAAATAACAACACTTTGTTCATGGTTAGGAAACATAACCATCTTTGATTAACGAGCTAGTCAAGTAGAGGCATACTAGTGACACTCTGTTTGTCTATGTATTCACACATGTATTATGTTTCCGGTTAATACAATTCTAGCATGAATAATAAACATTTATCATGATATAAGGAAATAAATAATAACTTTATTATTGCCTCTAGGGCATATTTCCTTCAGTCTCCCACTTGCACTAGAGTCAATAATCTAGTTCACATCGCCATGTGATTTAACAGCAATAGTTCACATCACCATGTGATTAACACCCATAGTTCACATCGATATGTGATAAACACCCAAAGGGTTTACTAGAGTCAATAATCTAGTTCACATCGCTATGTGATTAACATCCAAAGAGTACTAAGGTGTGATCATGTTTTGCTTGTGAGATAATTTTAGTCAACGGGTCTGTCACATTCAGATCCGTAAGTATTTTGCGAATTTCTATGTCAACAATGCTCTGCACGGAGCTACTCTAGCTTATTGCTCCCACTTTCAATATGTATCTAGATCGAGACTTAGAGTCATCCAGATCTGTGTCAAAACTTGCATCGACGTAACTTTTTACGACGAACCTTTTTGTCACCTCCATAATTGAGAAATATTTCCTTATTCCACTAAGGATAATTTTGACCGCTGTCCAGTGATCTACTCTTAGATCACTATTGTACTCCCTTGCTTAACATAGTGTAGGGTATACAATAGATCTGGTACACAGCATGGCATACTTTATAGAACCTATGGCTGAGGCATAGGGAATGACTTTCATTCTTTTTCTATCTTCTGCCGTGGTCGGGCTTTGAGTCTTACTCAACTTCACACCTTGTAACACAGGCAAGAAACTTTTTCTTTGATTGTTCCATTTTGAACTACTTCAAAATCTTGTCAAGGTATGTACTCATTGAAAAACTTATCAAGCATCTTGATCTATCTCTATAGATCTTGATACTCAATATGTAAGCAGCTTTACCGAGGTCTTTCTTTGAAAAATTCCTTTCAAACACTCCTTTATGCTTTGCAGAATAATTCTACATTATTTCCGATCAACAATATGTTATTCACATATACTTATCAGAAATGTTGTAGTGCTCCCACTCACTTTCTTGTAAATACAGGCTTCATCGCAAGTCTGTATAAAACCATATGCTTTGATCAACTTATCAAAGCGTATATTCCAACTCCGAGATGCTTGCACCAGTCCATAGATGGATCGCTGGAGCTTGCATATTTTGTTAGCACCTTTAGGATTGACAAAACCTTCTGGTTGTATCATATACAACTCTTCTTTAGTAAATCCATTAAGGAATGCAGTTTTGTTTATCCATTTGCCAGATTTCATAAAATGCGGCAATTGCTAACATGATTCGGACAGACTTAAGCATAGATATGAGTGAGAAAATCTCATCGTAGTCAACACCTTGAACTTTGTCGAAAACCTTTTGCGACAATTCTAGCTTTGTAGATAGTAACACTACTATTAGCGTCCGTCTTCCTCTTGAAGATCCATTTATTCTCAATTGCTTGCCGATCATCGGGCAAGTCAACCAAAGTCCAAACTTTGTTCTCATACATGGATCATATCTCAGATTTCATGGCCTCAAACCATTTCGCGGAATCTGGGCTCATCGTCGCTTCCTCATAGTTCGTAGGTTCGTCATGGTCAAGTAACATGACCTCTAGAACAGGATTACCGTACCACTCTGGTGCGGATCTCACTCTGGTTTACCTACGAGATTCGGTAGTAACTTGATCTGAAGTTACATGATCATCATCATTAGCTTCCTCACTAATTGGTGTAGTATTCACAAGAACAGATTTTGTGATGAACTACTTTCCAATAAGGGAGAAGGTACAATTACCTTATCAATCTTTCTACTTTCCTCCCACTCACTTCTTTCGAGAGAAACTCCTTCTCTAGAAAGTTTCCGAATTTAGCAACAAAAGTCTTGCCTTCGGATCTGTGATAGAAGGTGTATCCAATAGTTTCCTTTGGATATCCTGTGAAGACACATTTCTCCGATTTGGGTTTGAGCTTATCAGGTTGAAACTTTTTCACATAAGCATTGCAACCTCAAACTTTAAGAAACGACAGCTTAGGTTTCTCGCCAAACCATAGTTCACACGGTGTCGTCTCAACGGATTTAGATGGTGCCCTTTTTAACGTGAATGCAGCTATGTTTAATGCATAACCCCAAAACGATAGTGGTAGATCGGTAAGAGACATCATAGATTGCACCATATCTAATAAAGTACGGTTATGACATTCGGACACACCATTACATTGTGGTGTTCCAGGTGGCGTGAGTAGTGAAACTATTTCACATTGTTTTTAACTGAAGGCCAAACTCGTAACTCAAATACTCTTCTCTACGATCAGATCGTAGAAACTTTATTTTCTTGTTACGATGATTTTTCACTTCACTCTGAAATTCTTTGAACTTTTCAAATGTTTCAGACTTATGTTTCATCAAGTAGATATACTCATATCTGCTCAAATCATCTGTGAAGATCAGAAAATAATGATACTTGTCGCGAGCCTCAATATTCATCGGACCACATACATCAGTATGTATGATTTCCAACAAATCTGTTGCTCGCTCCATTGTTCCGAAGAACAGAGTCTTAGTCATCTTGCCCAAGAGGCATGGTTCGCAAGCATCAACTGATTCATAATCAAGTGATTCCAAAAGCCCATCAGCATGGAGTTTCTTCATGCGCTTTACACCAATATGACCTAAACGGCAATGCTACAAATAAGTTGCACTATCATTATTAACTTTGCATCTTTTGGTCTCAATATTATGATTATGTGTATCACTACGATCGAGATCCAACGAACTATTTTCATTGGGTGTGTAACCATATAAGGTTTTATTCATATAAACAGAACAACAATTTATTCTCTTACTTAAATGAATAACCGTATTACAATAAACATGGTCAAATCATATTCATGCTCAACGCAAACACCAAATAACACTTATTTAGGTTCAACACTAATCTCGAAAGTATAGGGAGTGTGCGATGATGATCATATCAATCTTGGAACCACTTCCAACACACATCGTCACTTTATCCTTAACTAGTCTCTGTTTATTCTGCAACTCCCGTTTCGAGTTACTAATCTTAGCAACTGAACTAGTATCAAATACTGAGGGTTTGCTATAAACACTAGTAAAGTACACATCAATAACATGTATATCAAATATACTTATGTTCACTTTGCCATCCTTCTTATCTGCCAATCACTTGGGGTAGTTCCGCTTCCAGTGACCAGCCCCTTTGCAGTAGAAACACTTAGTCTCAGGCTTAGGACCAGACTTGGGCTTCTTCACTTGAGCAGCAACTTGCTTGCTGTTCTTCTTGAAGTTCCCCTTCTTCCCTCTGCCCTTTTCTTGAAACTAGTGGTCTTGTCTACCATCAACACTTGATGTTTTTCTCAATTTCTACCTTCGTCAATTTCCGCATTACGAAGAGCTTGGGAATCGTTTCCGTTATCCCTTGCATATCATAGTTCATCACGAAGTTCTACTAACTTGGTGATGGTGACTAGAGAATTCTGTCAATCACTATCTTATCTGGAAGATTAACTCCCACTTGATTCAAGCGATTGTAGTACTCAGACAATCTGAGCATATGCTCACTAGTTGAGCGATTCTCCTCCATCTTTTAGTTATAGAACTTGTTGGAGACTTCATATCTCCCAACTCGGGTATTTGCATGAAATATTAACTTCAACTCCTGGAACATCTCGTATGCTCCATGACGTTCAAAACGTCTTTGAAGTCCCGATTCTAAGCCATTAAGCATGGTGCACTAAACTATCAAGTAGTCATCATATTGAGCTAGCCAAACGTTCATAACGTCTGCATCTGCTCCTGCAATAGGTCTGTCACCTAGCGGTGCATCAAGGACATAATTCTTCTGTGCAGCAATGACGATAAACCTCAGATCACGGATCCAATCCGCATCTTTGCTACTAACATCTTTCAACACAATTTTCTCTAGGAACATATCAAAATAAACAGAGGGAAGCAACAACGCGAGCTATTGATCTACAACATAATTTGCAAAATACTACCAGGACTAAGTTCATGATAAATTTAAGTTCAATTTAATCATATTACTTAAGAACTCCCACTTAGATAGACATCCCTCTAATCCTCTAAGTGATCACGTGATCCAAATCAACTAAACCATGTCCGATCATCATGTGAGATGGAGTAGTTTCATTGGTGAACATCACTATGTTGATCATATCTACTATATGATTCACGCTCGACCTTTCGGTCTCCGTATTCCGAGGCCATATCTGTATATGCTTGGCTCGTCAAGTATAACCTGAGTATTCCGCATGTGCAACTGTTTTGCACCCGTTGTATTTGAACGTAGAGCCTATCACACCCGATCATCACGTGGTGTCTCAGCACGAAGAACTTTCGCAACGGTGCATACTCAGGGAGAACACTTCTTGATAATTTAGTGAGAGATCATCTTATAATGCTACCGTCAATCAAAGCAAGATAAGATGCATAAAAGATAAACATCACATGCAATCAATATAAGTGATATGATATGGCCATCATCATCTTGTGCTTGTGATCTCCATCTCCGAAGCACCGTCATGATCACCATCGTCACCGGCGCGACACCTTGATCTTCATCGTAGCATCGTTGTCGTCTCGCCAATCTTATGCTTCCACGACTATCACTACCGCTTAGTAATAAAGTAAAACATTACATCGCGATTGCATTGCATACAATAAAACGACAACCATATGGCTCCTGCCAGTTGCCAATAACTCGGTTACAAAACATGATCATCTCATACAATAAAATTCAGCATCATGTCTTGACCATATCACATCACAACATGCCCTGCAAAAACAAGTTAGACGTCCTCTACTTTGTTGTTGCAAGTTTTACGTGGCTGCTACGGGCTTAAGCAAGAACCAATCTCACCTACGCATCAAAACCACAACGATAGTTTGTCAAATAGACTCCGTTTTAACCTTCGCAAGGACCGGGCGTAGCCATACTTGGTTCAACTAAAGTTGGAGAGACAGTTGCCCGCAAGCCACCTATGTGCAAAGCACGTCGGGGGAACCGGTCTCGCGTAAGCGTACGCGTAATGTTGGTCCGGGTCGTCTCGTCCAACAATGCCGCCGAACCAAAGTATGACATGCTGGTAGGCAGTATGACTTATATCGCCCACAACTCACTTGTGTTCTACTCGTGCAAATAACATCAACATAAATAACCTGGCTCGGATGCCACTGTTGGGTTTCGTAGTAATTTCAAAAAAATTCCTACGCACACGCAAGATCATGTGATGCATAGCAACGAGGGGGAGAGTGTTGTCTACGTACCCACGCAGACCGACTGTGGAAGCGTTGATGCAACGTAGAGGAAGTAGTCGTACGTCTTCACGATCCAACCGATCAAGTACCAAAACTACGGCACCTCCGAGTTCGAGCACACGTTCAGCTCGATGACGATCCCCGGACTCCGATCCAGCAAAGTGTCGGGGAAGAGTTCCGTCAGCACGACGGCGTGGTGACGATCTTGATGCACTACAGCAGCAGGGCTTCGCCTAAACTCCGCTATAGTATTATCGGGGAATATGGTGGCTGGGGGCACCGCACACGGCTAAGGAATAGATCACATGGATCAACTTGTGTGTTCTAGGGTGCCTCTACCTCAGTATATAAAGGACTAGAGGGGGAGGCTGGCCGGCCATAGGAGGCGCACCAGGAGAGTCCTACTCCCTCTGGGAGTAGGATTCCCCCCCCCCCCAATCCTAGTTGGAATAGGATTCGCGGAGGGAGGAAAGAGAGAGAGGGGGCCGGCCACCTCTCCTAGTCCTAATAGGACTAGGGGAAGGGGGGAGGCGCACAGCCACCTTGGGCTGCCCCTTTCTCCTTTCCACTAAAGCCCACTAAGGCCCATATAGCTCCCGGGGGGTTCCGGTAACCTCCCGGTACTCCGGTAAAATCCCGATTTCACCCGGAACACTTCCGATATCCAAACATAGGCTTCCAATATATCAATCTTTACGTCTCAACCATTTCGAGACTCCTCATCATGTCCGTGATCACATCCGGGACTCCGAACAACCTTCGGTACATCAAAATGCATAAACTCATAATATAACTGTCATCGTAACCTTAAGCGTGCGTACCCTACGGGTTTGAGAACAATGTAGACATGACCGAGACATGTCTCCGGTCAATAACCAATAGCGAGACCTGGATGCCCATATTGGCTCCTACATATTCTACGAAGATCTTTATCGGTCAGACCGCATAACAACATACGTTGTTCCCTTTGTCATCGGTATGTTACTTACCCGAGATTCGATCGTCGGTATCCAATACCTAGTTCAATCTCGTTACCGGCAAGTCTCTTTACTCGTTCTGTAATACATCATATCACAACTAACATATTAGTTGTAATGCTTGTAAGGCTTATGTGATGTGCATTACCGAGAGGGCCCAGAGATACCTCTCCGACAATCGGAGTGACAAATCCTAATCTCGAAATACGCCAACCCAACATCTACCTTTGGAGACACCTGTAATGCTCCTTTATAATCACCCAGTTACGTTGTGACGTTTGGTAGCACCCAAAGTGTTCCTCCGGCAAACGGGAGTTGCATAATCTCATAGTCATAGGAACATGTATAAGTCATGAAGAAAGCAATAGCAACATACTAAACGATCGGCTGCTAAGCTAATGGAATGGGTCATGTCAATCAGATCATTCAACTAATGATGTGACCTCATTAATCAAATAAAAACACTTTGTTCATGATTAGGAAACATAACCATCTTTGGTTAACGAGCTAGTCAAGTAGAGGCATACTAGTGACACTCTGTTTGTCTATGTATTCACACATGTATTATGTTTCCGGTTAATACAATTCTAGCATGAATAATAAACATTTATCATGATTATAAGGAAATAAATAATAACTTTATTATTGCCTCTAGGGCATATTTCCTTCAGTCTTCCCCTTAGCCTGGTCATGGCGCAAGATTAGGATCAATCTGTTAGTTTACTTGAGCTGTTAAATAAGAGAAGAAACAGAAAATGCTGCAGGTCGGACGCAGCGCAAAACCTCCCTCTCTCGTGTGTGTGTGTGAGTTCATCGAGCCCGTAGTTTAGCTACAACATCATATACACTAATACACAAGGACGTGCGCTAGGTAAGGGTGTCGCCTACAATGGCTAACTCGGTCTCACCACGTAGTATAGGCCCTGTTTGGTTCATAAGTCCTACGACTTTTTTTAGTCTCAACTTATAAGTCTCAAGTCCCTAAAGTCCCTACCTGTTTGGTTTCTGCGACTTAACATGGACTAAAAAACCATATTACAACTATAAGTCCCTATAAGTCCCTCCTTGAGAGTCTTATTTCATAAGTTTCAAATGCCCACTTTAAGTCCCTATAAGTCCCTCCTGTTTGGTTTAGATGGGACTTATAGGGACTTTTTAAAGTCCCTAAAGCAATAAGTCCCTGGAAACAAACACCCTCATAGTTGTTGTTAAGACGACAGGGGCAGACGCTTGAGGGGAGTGGGGGGTAGGACCCCACTCAAAATATGAGATTCCAATAAAATTTCTCTGTACTTTTAGAATTTATTTTTTTGCCGATGGTACTTTTAGAATACAAATGCTAAAACTCTATGTATTTATACAAAATGCCCCATCACCCCCACCCCCACCCCACTCATGCAGTTTGCCCTCAGTCAGAAATGTAGTTTGTAGGTCCAGCCCTAGTTAAAAGTTTATACTCTCAAGAGTCAGGCTAATTAAGAGTCACACACTCACAATCTCTTTGGATTGAAGGACAAACAATGGAGTTTTGAAAGATTTTGATCAATAGGAATTTTCCTATGGAAACCCTTTGGTTCATAGGATTGAGGTTGCCAAATTCGTATGGAATCCATTCCTATGTCATTCATTCCATAGGAATCTCAATATGAGTTCAAACCTCATTTTATTTTTCCTTCCAGGAGTCCAATGCACTTGCACTCTTTCTCTCTCTACCATCTCTCTCAATCCTCCAAAATAGATGTATTTTCTCCTATGCACCATCCAAAGGCATAATTAATGGAATTCATGTGTTTGTAATCCGGTAGGAATTCTCAATGCATGTCATCTCAGTCCTACGTTTTCAATTTCATGTGATACAAACAGTCAATCCAACTAAGACCTTATCATATAAATTTGTTTATTGTCGACCCTAGATATATATGATGATGTGAAGGGAAAGAAGAGTCAACAATGGATTCTACTTCCTCTGTAAACTAATATAAGATATTTTAGATCTAACATGTAAACTAATATAAGATATTTTAGATCACTAATTTGTAAACTAATACAAGATCTTTTAGATCACTAGTTATCAGTTTACCGAGGGAGTACCTTTTTAGATACCTTAAGTGGTTATTCCAGAAATAAGATTTAAACCTTACTTTCATTTACTAGGTACCATAGATTCTCTGTTAATGTCAATCATATTGCTAATGTAGTCAAAACCATGGTTTGGGGTACCGGGCGGAAAATTTGGTTACCGTCCGATACCCATGTTTCTCGCTACCCCACGAGAAAGCTGCGTACCGAGCAAAAATATTCGAATTTTTTGAAAATTTTGAATTTCAATGGCGAGTCTGGTCAAGTAGGGGCAGAAACTGATCTAAAACATGTAAGCTGCCGTGGTCTGGTGGTAAACATGGCCGTCCCAACCCCATAGGGGGAGAACCTACCACTGCGCCAACAGCAACTTCGTCATCTTGTTGAGCTCAGTACTAATATATTCCTAGCTCAGAAAATTTTGAATACAAATTACGTTTAAAAAATTCGAGCGGTATTTCCTCGGAATTTCACGGTAACCGCGGTATCCGCGTTTCTCGCCCACCCTCGGTATTTTTTTGGAATTCGGTAGCCAAAACGTTGGTCAAAACTAGTTTTTGTGTGTGGGAGTAGTCAAGACTAGTTAGATTATGTTGTACAGTACCCATTGATTTCTGCAAGTCACCTTGTGTTTCAAAAGTTCAATTTGCGATATTTTACAATTCATTAGTTGTGTCCAGTGTCTAGGAACACAGAAGTATTACACTATGTTGATTGAAACTACTTATATGGTCTGGTATTTCGTTATATTATCAGAAATAAACGATCAAATAGTTTCTTGTAGAGTGCAAGAGTCCTATTAGAACGTGTACTATATACGTGCAGGAGCCCCCCACCACCACCAACACACACACGACCAGCATCTCTCTCTCTCTCTCTCTCTCTCTCTCTCTCTCTCTCTCTCTCTCTCTCTCTCTCTCTCTCTCTCTCTCTCTCTCTTGCTGGAGTTTCTTTGGGGGGATCAGATGGTTCTTAGCAATGACTTAGAAATAGCAACAATATGTTGACAACGACATTGGTAATGTAAAATGCATTTTCTACAACGGGTGGATACATCTTTATTTTACTATATGCTCCATGACCACTCTAGATTTTTTTAATAAATATAGAAGTTTACCAATCTATAACATGCACACATGCAAAGTATAAGATAGTAAGACAAATAACTGTTAAGTAGCAACTCAAAATCTCCTTGACACTAAAAAAATTTAGATTGTTTCATTTAGAATTAACTGTAGTGGATTTAAAGTTTCCAAAATATTCAAATAGTATTTTCTTCGATCCAAAATTTAATTAGGACATGGCACATTCTTCAAGATGATAATTTGACCACCAATTTATGCACAAACATGTTCCCTAACATTACAAAACTATGCACTTTTAAGGTATATTTCATTATAAATCTAGTATTGTTGATTTAATGTTTCAGATGTTAATTCTCTCTTTTCAGACTATAAACATAGAAATGTTTGGCGGACACAATTGTAAAAAGAGTTAAACTTCGGTCTGGAGGCATTTGGTAGCTAGTAAGCATCAATCTCTTCAAAGCAACAACAGAAAACATTGTAGTATTTTCTAATTGTGGATGTTATACACATATCTACATAGATGGGAACTAAACATGACCAGCTACATCTGTTAGGCTACGGCTTTAAATTTACAACTTTACCGTTCAGCTGGAAGAGGGCTTTACCGTCAACACAGAGGATATTGTAGGAAGACTCAACTCTGCACTGTACCAACATAGCATCAACAATATTAAGACTTGAGAATCAAGAAGATGGGTTTGTATACATAACAGACATAATTTATATATATGTCATATGTACATATATACGTGCAACGACCATCAATATGATGTGAAGGTCGGGTTTTCCCCCCTTTTCGAAAAAATTGGTGTAATGACCTGATATGTCATGCATGGTTGGATGCATGAGAACCAGGCTGCAAATGGAAGATGTATAAGCCAAGTTGTGACGATCTAGAGGATGGTGGTCATTCATTTGCTGGCCTTTTAGTGCACAATCATTATATATAAAAGTTGGTAGGAATCAAGCTTTTTATTGGTCCACTTGGCTAAGCTCTAATACTTATTGGATCATGGCGCCCTTACAAACCATGCGATTACATACAAATCGTAAAGCTCCAGCCCATGTATAGAAGATCTCTCAAGGAAAATAGCAGTCTCTCACGATAATGGGCGACAAGGGGGGCCCGAAGGGCATGGTAGTCATCCGAAACATTTGGTCACCCCAAATGTTAGGAGAGGAACAATGTAATATATCACTTTGGATCAGGCAAATACACGAAAAATTGTCTTTGTGATATAGTTTTAAATATGGTACTTTGCCATTATTTTCTATGCAAACATGGTATTTCATACTTTCTAGTAATTCTTCTATATAAATAGTTTCTAATGTTTTCAATGCTAGTAATTCTTCTATATATAAACAAACTTAGAAATGTTTGATTCACAAAATCTTAAGTAGTTGTTATATTTCATTAGATCGGTACACTACCCTAAATACTCTGTATTAGACTAGTTATACATCATTTGTTTGTTTGCGGGTATATATGACATGTTGTTGGAAAAAATACCCACAAATCAACACACGATCCATTAGAGCTAGCCAGGAATCTTGATTAGAAAGACCCTCTTTCGAATCGTTTTTCCCTCTGGAGACGAGCGACTAGAAACCCTAGCCGTCGCCAAAAGACCCTAGCCTTCCGGCGGTTCCCCTCCACCGACGACCTCTTGATCGTTGGTGGTGAGGGGGTTGCCGGATACCACACGTGTGGATCGTCTTAGCTTTAGGTTTTAGGGCCCTAGTAGCTTAGGTTTTGGGTTGTTCGACGTCTTGGCGGCGGCGGTGGCGACGATGCTGAATAAAGAAGTTTCGGATCCTTCCCTGATGAGGCGACTGTCTCTATGGTTGGTGATGGATTTGAAAACTAGTCTCTTCAAGCGGGAGATAGACACACGATGTAACCTATGTCAACATAATAGCATTAGAACACATGGGAAGCCGGCGGCGTGTGCCGGCGTCCATGACGACCGGGTACGGTATTATAGCGGTATTTTGGGAAGGAGCACCCATAGCCAGACCCCGGGAATGTAACCATATCGATGAACCTCGTTAACAAATCTCGGTGCTATACTCGTGTGATTGCTTGATTTTAGGATGATCGATGATAGTCTTAAATTTATTTTAACAAATGGTATCATGCCCTAGGTTGTTCGGAGCGCGATGGATGGTTGATCGATCGCAGCGACAGCGGCGCGTACAGCGGCGGCGGGATCCGTATCAGATCGTGGCAACAGAAGCGTACAGGGGTTGGCCGAGCCAGGCTAGACGCGACCGAGTCGGGCGGTGACGTTGGTTGCGTGGCCGTACACGCTGCAGGGATCGAGAGTAGCTATACCGTGGATTTGTTTTGGAAATAAAAAGGGGACCGAATCCCTAAGAGAGGCGTTCTCCTCGTGGCCGAGACGCGAACATGCAACATCATGGCAGACTCAAAAGAAAAGCATCATGGTTGGAAGGCAAGGACTTCGGACAAGCAAAGCTAGCATTGAGTGTCCAACGAGCAGACTTCACGTGAATACCAAAGCTGTCATTTGGATTTGCTACTAGTATACGCTTTGTGTACTTGGGGATCACACGAAGAGTGTTTGGATATCTTTTCACGGATTAGCCGTACAAAGAACCATGGCGCCAACAGGTACCAGGTTTGAAGTGGGGAAGTTCAATAAAACTGGAAACCTTGGGTTGCGGCGGATAAGGATGAAAAAATTGTTGGCACAATAGTGGATGCTTGAAGGCGTTGCGCGATGTCAAGCCAGACGGAGAATGCGGACTATGAGGAGTTGCAGATGGTTGCAGTCTGGGAAGTTCGGCTGGGTCGGACTAGGCAGTCTGACGGGATCGACGCAAGTCGGTTGGTACAGAAGACGGTGGTGAGATCGGCGACGAACGACGTAGGAGCATGATGCTGATGGTGCCCGACTTCTGGGCGTGAAAACACGTGGCACAGGCCCGAGTGCTTGTGTGGCTTTGATAAGACCATGGCGCGGGGTTGATTCAAGACGGTGCACACGGAGCTTGAAGTTGACGGGGCGCAAGGGTGGGCTGATCATCTACCATGGAGTCATGTTGAAGGTGGAGATGGAGTCTGGAAGACTTCACTCAGTGCTGGATTGAGGGGCTACGGTGTAAGGATCCAGGGAATCGAAGGCTATACAGCAACGAAAAAAGCAAGTGAGACGTAGTTCGGACTGGAGCCCAATGGTCTGATGGAAGCGTGAAACTCGTCATCGGTGATGATGATCGATGGTACTCTGCAGTGGGGGTTTAGTGGTGTGGTTTCACGACCCTTGAGACTCGACCGGGACAGTAGGGCAATAGCGGCGAGACGTGCGGCACGCACAGGACATGGAACCGGCCAGGGCTATGTGATCATACATGTGGTGAGACAACTGCGAATTTGACTCACGATGACTACAAGCAATGATGAAATTCTTTCAAGTTTTAGATAGGCGGTCAAGCAAGAGCGTTGATGTTGAGTTCAGGTAACTCTTATGTGTGACACCCAATATGTGACTTGTTCACTTTTACGCAGGTCAGTGATCAGTGTGTGATGGCGTTGGACGGATACTCTGGAAGTTTGGAGAACAAACTAGAGTGACAAGGAAATTAAATTTGCTCGAGTGTTGACTGTGGTCAAGAAAAGGAGGGACTACAAGTTGCAGGTGGAGTCACATGGAGTCTTTGGAGTAACAGCGGTACTCATGGGATAAGTTCAAATCCAATATACATGGAAGTTTGACGCATTGACGAATTCAAGATGGTGGAGAATATTCGCCAAGGTGGAGTTTGTTAGAGTTGTGTCGAATATAGTGTACACGGTAGGTTACAGTTGACTCTGAGTAGTATTGTGTTTAGATAGGATATGGAGTCATGTCCTGATAGAACACTTGTATCCTAGGCCTCTCATATATAGCGGAGATAGACACACGATGTAACCTATGCCAACATAATAACACTGGAACGCATGGGAAGCCGACGGCATGTGCCGGTGTTCAGAGCGACCGGATGCGATATTGTAGCGGTATCATGGAGAGGAGCGCTTATAGTCAAGCTCCGGGATGTAGCCATATCGGTGAACCTCGTTAACAAATCGCAGTGCCGTGCTTGTGTGATTATTTGGTCCTCGGATAATCCACGGTGACCTTGGATTTATTCTAACATCCCCAAACATGGTTTGAGTCCAAATTTCAGACTATGGACACATGCACATGTGCACACAGATCGTGGGCTAATTAGCTAGCCAGCGAGCAATGATTTCAACAATATAGTATGCTAATTAGCTAGCCAGTGAGCAAACCAGTCCAACAAAAGCAAAACTAGTGTGAGGGCCTAAATATATATTGTAGTATCTATTTTGCGGGAAAGGCTAAATATATTTATACAAGGAAGGAAGATTTTTCCTCATCTTGTCCAGGTAAAGGCAAAGGTTAGCTAGGCATTTGAGCCTGACAAAATACTAGATCACGGTTGACCAGGCAAAGCTTCAAGCAATCTTATTGGTGTCTTGTACTGCCTGGCTCGTATGCTAGCTACCTAGTGCACTTTGTTCTTCCTTCAGTTATTACTGGGGAGCATGTCACCTGACATTGAATAATAACCACTAGTGGCGCATACAAATTATTACTAGTATTTTCTGTACAAATAGAAATATTGCTGGGAACTGACAAGGCAGCTGACTGCGCTTTACACCGCTGGTATGTCGACGGCAGAGCCCGCTTGCTGGTAGCAAAGCGAATTATCCGTACGATGACTACTATTACTACTCTTAGCATATGGCCGTGTATGGCGGAACTGTTCTTTATTTATGCCAGCAGGCAGAGGGTTTGATCTGTTCACACATTTCTCCCATAAATCTGAAGAAATCAGTTCCTTTAATTGTTTTTTTCCGAAACGGAGGCAGCGACAGTTGAACCAACGTTTCTTTTTGGTGAGGTCGATGGCTCCTCAACAAATCACAAATGGTGTAAACCAAAACCTACTCTCACATCCGCGCACTATACGTTGTGACTTGCCACAATCGCTGCATCCACGAACTATATTTTGCATGTGGTGTAGCTAGACCAGGACATGGACAGCCCGGCCTGAAGCCCGACATCCAGGCCGGGCTCGGGCTCAGCTTTTTCGCCTGAAGCCTGGTCCAAAAGCCCAAAAAAGAAGCCCGAATGGGCATAAACCATTATTTGATTAAAAATATAGATATAATATATATTTTGAATATCCCAAAAATCATTTTTCTAATTAAAAAGGGCACTGTTCATGTGTTTCGGGCTGGGTTGGGCTCAGGCTTGGGATTTTGAGGTCGGGCTTTACAAAGCCTGGCCCAAACCAAGCCCGGCTCAGAGAATGCCCAGGTTTAGGTGTAGCCATTGATATACCGACAACTCATTTCCCTGCCATATCCTCTGTAACACTGAGCTCCCTAGTTTTTAAGGCCTCACAATCAATTGAGGTCTCCAATTGCAATTGGTTCATCCGATTTTGACCGAGTCAACAATTTCTCAAAGCTCTCTCATTTAATTATTTTATATTATACACTATGCTTCCTAGTTTTTAAGATCGCGCTATTAATTAAGGTCTTCAATTTAGAACTAGGTCAGACGATTTTGACCAGGTCAACAATTTCTCAAGGAGCTCTCTCATTTAATTATTTTAATCACCATGTTCCCTCATTTTGAAGCTCTTTCATTAGTTTGAGGTATTCAATTTTGGATTTCGTTTATGATTTTTATCGGGCCAATGATTTTTCAAATCAATCAACAGCAAGTGGCCTATAAAAACATATCAACTACGTGCACTCTTCCACCACCTAGAAAAAAGAAGCGCCACCATATGATACTATAGCACCAATATAGTACATGCAACCACATACGCATAAATTCCCCCATATAAATATGAGTTGATTTGTGGATAACATAGAATCACACCGCGAAAGGCCCACCAAATAACCGCATTATAAATAAACATAAAACACACTACATCATCTCCCTCATCTGCCAAACTAAATATCTCATCAGTTCCAATATATAAGGGTTATTAGTTTTGTGGAATGTCAAATTTCTTTAACTTTGATCAAGTTCAGAGCCAAAAATATCGACATCCACGATATTAAACCAAAAAGATAATATGGAAATTCATTTCATGATGAATCTAATGCCACCGATTTGATATTTTAGATTTTTCATATATTTCTACAAATTTGATCAAACTTAAAGAGATTTGGCTTTTCAAAAAAGTAATACACCTTATATTTTGAAACAGAGTGAGTATTTTTTTAAGAATCCTAACAATAATAAGGGCGCAGCAAAGCACGCCCAACCCTTCTAGTATTAAGATGTTGTAACAAGTCGACCAAACCATTCCTACTGGCTTAGGGCCTCTTTGATTAGATCATTTGACTTTTGAGAACTCATATAGAAATAGAGTAAACCATATGAATTGGACAGAAATGCATGTGCAAAACAGAAGACTATGAAGCATATTTTTTGATAAAGGATACTTTTATTAATTCAAAATGTCGTATCAAGCAGATACAAAGTATAAAGTATGATGCGTAATGCCCGGCCTCTGTATAGTTAATATGCACATAGCCAAACACCAACAGTCTAACAAAAATGATAAAAACCGACATATCAACAATAGTAAAGTCATATATGACCGACACTATGCATATGGCGAAGGAGGTGGTGGACCGTTCTGGAGATTATACTGCCACCTATGTTTGATAAAAACCTCCCTGGCAACCTACTCCAACCGCATACACTACCTTGAATAGCTGTTGATACTCCATTCGATGTAACATGGATCACATACGAAGTCAATGTGGACATTGAAAAATAACCTATAACAGAGAAGAGTTTTTGCCATTGAAAACAAAATCATTTCTACATAGCCAAATCAATGACATACGCTCCCACCCTTATTAGGGTTGTAAATATATTTGAAATTCAGTCCAACTAGTGACCAAAAATATTGGCAGTACTTGTGATCGGATACAAATTGGACGCTATTTCGATAACTGATCACGTAGAATGCGCAAACTTGCACTGGAATAAGAGGTGTTTGATTGTCTCATCGTGAGTACAAAAGCTACACTTCTTGCTTCCTTGCCTATTGCTACATGCAAGATAATTATGTGCAGCCCCCGAGGTTGGGGATGTTGGGGAACGTAGCAGAATTTTAAAATTTTCTACGCATCACCAAGATCAATCTATGGAGTCATCTAGCAACGAGGGAGAGAGGAGTGCATCTACATACCCTTGTAGATCGCGCGCGTAAGCGTTCAAGAGAACGGGGTTGATGGAGTCGTACTCGTCGTGATCCAAATCACCGATGACCTAGCGCCGAACGGATGGCACCTCCGCGTTCAACACACGTACGGTTGGGAAGACGTCTCCTCCAACTTGATCCAGCAAGGGGGAAGGAGAGGTTGATGGAGATCCAACAGCATGACGGCGTGGTGGTGGAAACTACGGCAATCTCGGCAGGGCTTCACCGAGCACTGCGAGAAGGAGAGGTGTCACGGGAGGGAGAGGGAGAGGCTAGGGGCTAGGGTGCGGCTGCCCTCCCTCCCCCCACTATTTATAGGACCCCTAGGGGGGCGCCGGCCCTAGGAGATCCAATCTCCAAGGGGGGGCGGCGGCCAAAGGGGTGGCTTGCCCACCAAGCCAAGTGGGGCGCCCCCCACCCCTAGGGGTTTCCAACCCTAGGCGCAGGGGAGGCCCAAGGGGGGCGCACCAGCCCACTAGGGGCTGGTTCCCCTCCCACTTCAGCCCATGGGGCCCTCCGGGATAGGTGGCCCCACCCGGTGGACCCCCGGGACCCTTCCGGTGGTCCCGGTGTTGGGGAACATTGCAGAAAACAAAAAAAATTCCTACGGTTTCACCAAGATCCATCTATGAGTTCATCAAGCAACGAGTGATTAGATGCATCTACGTACCTTGTAGATCGCGAGCGGAAGCGTTCAAAGAACGGGGATGAGGTAGTCGTACACGACGTGATCCAAATCACCGGAGATCCTAGCACCGAACGGACGGCACCTTCGCGTTCAACACACGTACGAAACAGCCACGTCTCCTCCTTGATCCAGCAAGGGGAAGGAGAGATTGAGGGAGATGGCACCAGTAGCAGCACGACGGCGTGGTGTTGATGAAGCTGCAGTACTCCGGCAGGGCTTCGCCAAGCACTATGGAGGAGGAGGAGGAGTTGGAGAGGGAGAGGGAGGCACCAAAGGCAAGGGGTAAGAAGTCCTCCATCTCTCCACTATATATAGGAGGGCCAGGGGGGGCGCCGGCCCTAGGAGATCTAATCTCCTAGGGTGGTGCGGCCAAGGGGGAGGAATCCCTCCTCCCCAAGGCACCTAGGAGGTGCCTTCCCCTCCTAGGACTCTTCCTTCTTGAAACCCTAGGCGCATGGGCCTCTTGGGGCTGGTGCCCTTGGCCCATGTAGGCCAAGGCGCACCCCCTACAGCCCATGTGGCCCCCCGGGACAGGTGGCCCCACCCGGTGGACCCCCGGGACCCTTCCGATGGTCCCGGTACAATACCGATGACCCCGAAACTTGTCCCGATGGCCGAAACAGGACTTCCCATATATAAATCTTTACCTCCGGACCATTCCGGAACTCCTCGTGACGTCCGGGATCTCATTCGGGACTCCGAACAACATTCGGCTTACTGCATATACATATCCCTACAACCCTAGTGTCACCGAACCTTAAGTGTGTAGACCCTACGGGTTCGGGAGACATGCAGACATAACCGAGATCGCTCTCCGGTCAATAACCAACAGCGGGATCTGGATACCCATGTTGGCTCCCACATGCTCCTCGATGATCTCATCGGATGAACCACGATGTCGAGGATTCAAACAACCCTGTATACAATTCCCTTTGTCAATCGGTATGTTACTTGCCCGAGATCCGATCGTTGGTATCCCAATACCTCGTTCAATCTCGTTACCGGCAAGTCACTTTACTCGTACCGTAATGCATGATCCCGTGACCAGACACTTGGTCACTTTGAGCTCATTATGATGATGCATTACCGAGTGGGCCCAGTGATACCTCTCCATCATACGGAGTGACAAATCCCAGTCTTGATCCATGTCAACCCAACAGACACTTTCGGAGATACCCGTAGCATACCTTTATAGTCACCCAGTTACGTTGTGACGTTTGGCACACCCAAAGCACTCCTACGGTATCCGGGGGTTACACGATCTCATGGTCTAAGGAAAATATACTTGACATTGGAAAACTCTAGCAAACGAACTATACGATCTTGTGCTATGTTTAGGATTGGGTCTTGTCCATCACATCATTCTCCTAATGATGTGATCTCGTTATCAATGACATCCAATGTCCATAGTCAGGAAACCATGACTATCTGTTGATCAACGAGCTAGTCAACTAGAGGCTTACTAGGGACATGTTGGTGTCTATTATTCACACATGTATCACGATTTCCGGATAACACAATTATAGCATGAATAAAGACAATTATCATGAACAAGGAAATATAATAATAAAGCTTTTATTATTGCCTCTAGGGCATATTTCCAACAGTCTCCCACTTGCACTAGAGTCAATAATCTAGTTACATTGTGATGAATCGGACACCCATGGAATTCTGGTGTTGATCATGTTTTGCTCTAGGGAGAGGTTTAGTCAACGGATCTGCTACATTCAGGTCCGTATGTACTTTACAAATCTCTATGTCTCCATCTTGAACATTTTCACTAATGGAGTTGAAGCGACGCTTGATGTGCCTTGTCTTCTTATGAAACCTAGGCTCCTTGGCAAGTGCAATAGCTCCAGTGTTGTCACAGAAGAGCTTGATCGGCCCCGACGCATTGGGTATGACTCCTAGGTCGGTGATGAACTCCTTCACCCAAATTGCTTCATGTGCTGCCTCCGAGGCTGCCATGTACTCCGCTTCACATGTAGATCCCGCCACGACGCTCTGCTTGCAACTGCACCAGCTTACTGCCCCACCATTCAAAATATACACGTATCCGGTTTGTGACTTTGAGTCATCCAGATCAGTGTCGAAGCTAGCGTCGACGTAACCCTTTACGACGAGCTCTTCGTCACCTCCATAAACGAGAAACATTTCCTTTGTCCTTTTCAGGTACTTCAGGATATTCTTGACTGCTGTCCAGTGTTCCTTGCCGGGATTACTTTGGTATCTTCCTACCAAACTTACGGCAAGGTTTACATCAGGTCTGGTACACAGCATGGCATACATAATAGAACCTATGGCTGAGGCATAGGGGATGACACTCATCTCTTCTATATCTTCTGCCGTGGTCGGACATTGAGCCGAGCTCAATTTCACACCTTGTAACACAGGCAAGAACCCCTTCTTAGAATGATCCATATTGAATTTCTTCAATATTTTGTCAAGGTATGTGCTTTGTGAAAGACCTATGAGGCGTCTTGATCTATCTCTGTAGATCTTGATGCCTAATATATAAGCAGCTTCTCCAAGGTCCTTCATTGAAAAACTCCTATTCAAGTAGGCCTTGATGCTGTCCAAGAGTTCTATATCATTTCCCATCAAAAGTATGTCATCTACATATAATATGAGAAATGCTACAGAGCTCCCACTCACTTTCTTGTAAACACAGGCTTCTCCATAAGTCTGTGTAAACCCAAACGCTTTGATCATCTCATCAAAGCGAATGTTCCAACTCCGAGATGCTTGCACCAGCCCATAAATCGAGCGTTGGAGCTTGCACACCTTGTCAGCATTCTTAGGATCGACAAAACCTTCCGGCTGCATCATATACAATTCTTCCTTAAGGAAACCATTAAGGAATGCCGTTTTGACGTCCATTTGCCATATCTCATAATCGTAGAATGCGGCAATTACTAACATGATTCGGACGGACTTCAGCTTTGCTACCGGTGAGAAAGTCTCATCGTAGTCAACCCCTTGAACTTGTCGATAACCCTTAGCGACAAGCCGAGCTTTATAGATGGTCGCATTACCATCCGCGTCTGTCTTCTTCTTAAAGATCCATTTATTTTCTATGGCTCGCCGTTCAACGGGCAAGTCAGTCAAAGTCCATACTTCGTTTTCATACATGGATCCTATCTCGGATTTCATGGCTTCTAGCCATTTGTCGGAATCCGGGCCCGCCATCGCTTCTTCATAGTTCGAAGGTTCACCGTTGTCTAACAACATGATTTCCAAGACAGGGTTGCCGTACCACTCTGGTGCGGAACGTGTCCTTGTGGACCTTCGAATTTCAGTAGGAGCTTGATCAGAAGTATCTTGATCATCATCATTAACTTCCTCTCTAGTCGGTGCAGGCACCTCAGAAACATTTACTTGAGTTGCACCATTTTCCGGTTCAAGAGGTAATACTTCATCAAGTTCTACTTTCCTCCCACTTACTTCTTTTGAGAGAAACTCCTTCTCTAGAAAGGACCCATTCTTGGCAACAAAGATCTTGCCTTCGGATCTGAGGTAGAAGGTATACCCAATAGTTTCTTTAGGGTATCCTATGAAGACGCATTTTTCTGACTTGGGTTCGAGCTTTTCAGGTTGAAGTTTCCTGACATAAGCATCGCATCCCCAAACTTTTAGAAATGACAGCTTAGGTTTCTTCCCAAACCATAATTCAAACGGTGTCGTCTCAACGGATTTCAACGGTGCCCTATTTAAAGTGAATGCGGCAGTCTCTAAAGCATAGCCCCAAAAAGATAGTGGTAAATCGGCAAGAGACATCATATATCGCACCATATCTAATAGAGTGCGATTACGATGTTCGGACACACCATTACGCTGAGGTGTTCCAGGCGGCGTGAGTTGTGAAACTATTCCACATTTTCTTAAGTGTGTGCCAAATTCGTGACTCAAGTATTCTCCTCCACGATCTGATCGCAAAAACTTGATTTTCCTGTCACGTTGATTTTCAACCTCACTCTGAAATTCCTTGAACTTTTCAAAGGTCTCAGACTTGTGTTTCATTAAGTAGACATACCCATATCTACTCAAGTCATCAGTGAGGGTGAGAACATAACGATAGCCACCGCGAGCCTCAACACTCATTGGACCGCACACATCAGTATGTATGATTTCCAATAAGTTGGTTGCTCGCTCCATTGTTCCTGAGAACGGAGTCTTGGTCATTTTTCCCATGAGGCATGGTTCGCACGTGTCAAATGATTCATAATCAAGAGACTCTAAAAGTCCATATGCATGGAGCTTCTTCATGCGTTTGACACCTATGTGACCAAGGCGGCAGTGCCACAAGTATGTGGGACTATCGTTATCAACCTTACATCTTTTGGTTTTCACACTATGAACATGTGTAGTATTACGTTCGAGGAAGAATAAACCATTCACCATCGGAGCATGACCATAAAACATATCTCTCATATAAATAGAACAACCATTATTCTCGGATTTAAATGAGTAGCCATCTCGAATTAAACGAGATCCTGATACAATGTTCATGCTCAAAGTTGGCACTAAATAACAATTATTGAGGTTTAAAACTAATCCCGTAGGTAAATGTAGAGGTAGCGTGCCGACGGCGATCACATTCACCTTGGAACCATTCCCGACGTGCATCGTCACCTCGTCCTTTGCCAGTCTCCGCTTATTTTGCAGCTCCTGCTTTGAGTTACAAATGTGAGCAACTGTACCGGTATCAAATACCCAGGAGCTACTATGAGTACTGGTAAGGTACACATCAATTACATGTATATCACATATACCTTTTGTTTTGCCGGCCTTCTTGTCTGCTAAGTATTTGGGGCAGTTCCGCTTCCAGTGACCACTTTCTTTGCAATAAAAGCACTCAGTCTCGGGCTTGGGTCCATTCTTTGGCTTCTTCCCGGCAGCTTGCTTGCCGGGCGCGGCAACTCCCTTGCCGTCCTTCTTGAAGTTCTTTTTACCCTTGCCCTTCTTGAACTTAGTGGTTTTATTGACCATCAACACTTGATGTTCCTTCTTGACTTCTACCTCTGCTGATTTCAGCATAGCAAATACTTCAGGAATGGTCTTTACCATCCCCTGCATATTGAAGTTCATCACAAAGCTCTTGTAGCTTGGTGGAAGCGACTGGAGGATTCTGTCAATGACCGCGTCATCCGGGAGATTAACTCCCAGCTGAGTCAAGCGGTTATGTAACCCAGACATAGTGAGTATGTGCTCACTGACAGAACTATTTTCCTCCATCTTACAGCTGAAGAATTTGCCGGAGACTTCATATCTCTCGACCCGGGCATGAGCTTGGAAAACCATTTTCAGCTCTTCGAACATATCATATGCTCCGTGTCTCTCAAAACGCTTTTGGAGCCCCGGCTCTAAGCTGTAAAGCATGCCGCACTGAACGAGGGAGTAGTCATCGGTACGTGCCTGCCAAGCGTTCATAACGTCTTGTTCTGCAGGGAGAACAGGTGCGTCACCCAGCGGTGCTTGTAGGACATAATCTTTCTTGGCAGCTATGAGGATGATCCTCAGGTTCCGGACCCAGTCCGTATTGTTGCTGCCATCGTCTTTCAGCTTGGTTTTCTCTAGGAACGCGTTGAAGTTGAGGACTACGTTGGCCATTTGATCTACAAGACATATTGTAAAGATTTTAGACTAAGTTCATGATAATTAAGTTCATCTAATCAAATTATAATGAACTCCCACTTAGATAGACATCCCTCTTCTAGTCATCTAAGTATAACATGATCCGAGTCAACTAGGCCGTGTCCGATCATCACGTGAGACGGATTAGTCAACATCGGTGAACATCTTCATGTTGATCGTATCTTCTATACGACTCATGCTCGACCTTTCGGTCTTCTGTGTTCCGAGGCCATGTCTATGCACATGCTAGGCTCGTCAAGTCAACCTAAGTGTTTGCATGTGTAAATCTGTCTTACACCCGTTGTATGTGAACGTTGGAATCTATCACACCCGATCATCACATGATGCTTAGAAACGAACGAACTGTCGCAACGGTGCACAGTTAGGGGAAACACTTCTTGAAATTATTATGAGGGATCATCTTATTTACTACCGTCGTTCTAAGTAAACAAGATGCAAAACATGATAAACATCACATGCAATCAAATAATAATAGTGACATGATATGGCCAATATCACATAGCTCCTTTGATCTCCATCTTGGGGCTCCATGATCATCTTGTCACCGTCATACTCATCGACATGTAAGTTGTGATTCCTATTACAATAGCATGAACATCTCATACATCACATATAGATCATTCATCATTCATCACAACTTTGGCCATATCATATCACAAAGCACTTGCTGCAAAAACAAGTTAGACGTCCTCTAATTGTTGTTGCAAGTTTTACGTGGCTGAAGTAGGGTTCTAGCAAGAACGTTTTCTTACCTACGTGAAAGCCACAACGTGATTTGTCAACTTCTATTTACCCTTCATAAGGACCCTTTTCATCAAATCCGCTCCAACTAAAGTAGGAGAGACAGACACCCGCCAGCCACCTTATGCAACTAGTGCATGTTAGTCGGTGGAACCGGTCTCACGTAAGCATACGTGTAAGGTTGGTCCGGGCCGCTTCATCCCACAATACCGTTGAAGCAAGATAAGACTAGTAGCGGCAAGAAAGTTGACAACATCTACGCCCACAACAAATTGTGTTCTACTCGCGCAAGAAGAACTACGCATAGACCTAGCTCATGATGCCACTGTTGGGGAACGTTGCAGAAAACAAAAAAAATTCCTACGGTTTCACCAAGATCCATCTATGAGTTCATCAAGCAACGAGTGATTAGATGCATCTACGTACCTTGTAGATCGCGAGTGGAAGCGTTCAAAGAACGGGGATGAGGTAGTCGTACACGACGTGATCCAAATCACCGGAGATCCTAGCACCGAACGGACGGCACCTCCGCGTTCAACACACGTACGGAACATCCATGTCTCCTCCTTCTTGATCCAGCAAGGGGAAGGAGAGATTGAGGGAGATGGCACCAGCAGCAGCACGACGGCGTGGTGTTGATGAAGCTACAGTACTCCGGCAGGGCTTCGCCAAGCACTATGGAGGAGGAGGAGGAGTTGGAGAGGGAGAGGGAGGCACCAAAGGCAAGGGGTAAGAAGTCCTCCATCTCTCCACTATATATAGGAGGGCCAAGGGGGGGCGCTGGCCCTAGGAGATCTAATCTCCTAGGGTGGTGCGGGCAAGGGGGAGGAATCCCTCCTCCCCAAGGCACCTAGGAGGTGCCTTCCCCTCCTAGGACTCTTCCTCCTTGAAAACCTAGGCGCATGGGCCTCTTGGGGCTGGTGCCCTTGGCCCATGTAGGCCAAGGTGCACCCCCTACAGCCCATGTGGCCCCCCGGGACAGGTGGCCCCACCCGGTGGACCCCCGGGACCCTTCCGGTGGTCCTGGTACAATACCGATGACCCCGAAACTTGTCCCGATGGCCGAAACAGGACTTCCCATATATAAATCTTTACCTCCGGACCATTCCAGAACTCCTCATGACGTCCGAGATCTCATCCGGGACTTCGAACAACATTCGGGTTACTGCATATACATATCCCTACAACCCTAGCGTCACCGAACCTTAAGTGTGTAGACCCTACGGGTTCGGGAGACATGCAGACATAACCGAGATCGCTCTCCGGTCAATAACCAACAGCGGAATCTGTATACCCATGTTGGATCCCACATGCTCCTCGATGATCTCATCGGATGAACCACGATGTCGAGGATTCAAACAACCCCGTATACAATTCCCTTTGTCAATCGGTATGTTACTTGCCCGAGATCCGATCGTCGGTATCCCAATACCTCGTTCAATCTCGTTACCGGCAAGTCACTTTACTCGTACCATAATGCATGATCCCGTGACCAGACACTTGGTCACTTTGATCTCATTATGATGATGCATTACCGAGTGGGCCCAGTGATACCTCTCCATCATACGGAGTGACAAATCCCAGTCTTGATCCATGTCAACCCAACAGACACTTTCGGAGATACCCGTAGCATACCTTTATAGTCACCCAGTTACGTTGTGACGTTTGGCACACCCAAAGCACTCCTACGGTATCCGGGAGTTACACGATCTCATGGTCTAAGGAAAAGATACTTGACATTGGAAAACTCTAGCAAACGAACTATACGATCTTGTGCTATGTTTAGGATTGGGTCTTGTCCATCACATCATTCTCCTAATGATGTGATCTCGTTATCAGTGACATCCAATGTCCATAGTCAGGGAACCATGACTATCTGTTGATCAACGAGCTAGTCAACTAGAGGCTTACTAGGGACATGTTGGTGTCTATTATTCACACATGTATCACGATTTCCGGATAACACAATTATAGCATGAATAAAGACAATTATCATGAACAAGGAAATATAATAATAAAGCTTTTATTATTGCCTCTAGGGCATATTTCCAACACCCGTACAATACTGATTACCGCCGAAACTTTCCCGATGGCCGAAACTTGACTTCCTATATATAAATCTTCACCTCCGGACCATTCCGAAACTCCTCGTGATGTCCGGGATCTCATCCGGGACTCCGAACAACTTTCGGGTTACCGTATACTAATATCTCAACAACCCTAGCATCACCGAACCTTAAGTGTGTAGACCCTATAGGTTCGGGAGACACGCAGACATGATCGAGACGACTCTCCGGTCAATAACCAACAGCGGGATCTGGATACCCATGTTGGCTCCCACATGCTCCTCGATGATCTCATCGGATGAACCACGATGTCGAGGATTCAATCAATCCGTATACAATTCCCTTTGTCAATCGGTACGTTACTTGCCCGAGACTCGATCGTCGGTATCCCAATACCTCGTTCAATCTCGTTACCGGCAAGTCACTTTACTCGTACCATAATGCATGATCCCGTGATCAACCACTTGGTCACATTGATCTCATTATGACGATGCATTACCGAGTGGGCCCAAAGATACCTCTCCGTCATACGGAGTGACAAATCCCAGTCTCGATTCGTGCCAACCCAACAGACACTTTCAGAGATACCTGTAGTGTACCTTTATAGTCACCCAGTTATGTTGTGACGTTTGACACACCCAAAGCACTCCTACGGTATCCGGGAGTTGCACAATCTTATGGTCTAAGGAAATGATACTTGACATTCGGAAAAGCTACAGCAAACGAACTACACGATCTTTGAGCTATGCTTAGGATTGGGTCTTGTCCATCACATCATTCTCCTAATGATGTGATCCCGTTATCAATGACATCAAATGTCCATAGTCAGGAAACCATGACTATCTTTTGATCAACAAGCTAGTCAACTAGAGGCTCACTAGGGACGTGTTGTGGTCTATGTATTCACACATGTATTACGATTTCCGGATAACACAATTATAGCATGAACAAAGAAATATAATAATAACCATTTTATTATTGCCTCTAGGGCATATTTCCAACAGTCTCCCACTTGCACTAGAGTCAATAGTCTAGTTACATTGTGATGAACCGAACACCCATGCATTTCTGGTGTTGATCATGTTTTGCTCTAGGGAGAGGTTTAGTCAACGGATCTGCCATATTCAGGTCCGTATGTACTTTACAAATATCTATGTCTCCATTTTGAACACTTTCACGAATGGAGTTGAAGCGACGCTTGATATGCCTGGTCTTCCTGTGAAACCTGGGCTCCTTGGCAAGGGCAATAGCTCCAGTGTTGTCACAGAAGAGAGTCATCGGGCCCGACGCATTGGATATGACTCCTAGGTCGGTAATGAACTCCTTCACCCAGATTGCCTCTTGTGCTGCCTCTGAGGCTGCCATGTACTCCGCTTCACATGTAGATCCTGCCACAATGATTTGCTTGCAACTGCACCAGCTTACTACCCCGCCATTCAAAATATACAAGTATCCGGTTTGTGACTTAGAGTCATCCGGATCTGTGTCGAAACTAGCATCGACGTAACCCTTTACAACGAGCTCTTCGTCACCTCCATAAACGAGAAACATATCCTTAGTCCTCTTCAGGTACTTCAGGATATTCTTGACCGTTGTCCAGTGTTCCATGCCGGGATTACTTTGGTACCTTCCTACCAAACTTACGGCAAGGTTTTCATCAGGTCTGGTACACAGCATAGCATACATGATAGACCCTATGGCCGAGGCATAGGGGACGACACTCATCTTTTCTCTATCGTCTGCCGTGGTCGGGCATTGAGACGTGCTCAATCTCGTACCTTGCAATACAGGCAAGAACCCCTTCTTTGACTGATCCATTTTGAACTTCTTCAATATCTTGTCAAGGTACGTACTGTGTGAAAGACCAATGAGGCGTCTCGATCTATCTCTATAGATCTTGATGCCTAATATATAAGCAGCTTCTCCAAGATCCTTCATTGAAAAACACTTGTTCAAGTAGGCCTTTATGCTTTCCAAGAATTCTATATCATTTCCCATCAACAGTATGTCATCCACATACAATATGAGAAATGCTACAGAGCTCCCACTCACTTTCTTGTAAATGCAGGCTTCTCCATAAGTCTGCGTAAACCCAAACGCTTTGATCATCTCATCAAAACGAATGTTCCAACTCCGAGATGCTTGCACCAGCCCATAAATCGAGCGTTGGAGCTTGCACACCTTGTCAGCATTCTTAGGATCCACAAAACCTTCCGGCTGCATCATATACAATTCTTCCTTAAGGAAACCATTAAGGAATGCCGTTTTGACGTCCATTTGCCATATCTCATAATCATAGAATGCGGCAATTGCTAACATGATTCAGACGGACTTCAGCTTCGCTACGGGTGAGAAAGTCTCATCGTAGTCAACCCCTTGAACTTGTCGATAACCCTTAGCGACAAGCCGAGCTTTATAGATGGTCATATTACCATCCGCGTGTGTCTTCTTCTTAAGATCCATTTATTTTCTATGGTTCGCCAATCATCGGGCAAGTCAGTCAAAGTCCATACTTCGTTGTCATACATGGATCCTATCTCGGATTTCATGGCTTCCAGCCATTGATTGGAATCTGGGCCTGCCATCGCTTCGTCATAGTTCGAAGGTTCACCGTTGTCTAACAACATGATTTCCAGGATAGGGTTGCCGTACCACTCTGGTGCGGAACGTGTCCTTGTGGACCTACGAAGTTCAGTAGCAACTTGATCTGAAGTTTCATGGTCATCATCATTAACTTCCTCTCTAGTCGGTGCAGGCACCTCAGGAACAATTTCTTGAGCTGCGCCACTTACCGGTTCAAGAGGTAATACTTCATCGAGTTCTACTTTCCTCCCACTTATTTATTTCGAGAGAAACTCTTTCTCTAGAAAGGATCCATTCTTGGCAACAAAGATCTTGCCTTCGGATCTGAGGTAGAAGGTATACCCAATAGTTTCTTTAGGGTATCCTATGAAGACGCATTTTTCCGACTTGGGTTCGAGCTTTTCAGGTTGAAGTTTCTTGACATAAGCATCGCATCCCAAACTTTTAGAAACGACAGCTTAGGTTTCTTCCCAAACCATAATTCATACGGTGTTGTCTCAACGGGTTTCGACGGAGCCCTATTTAAAGTGAATGTGGCAGTCTCTAAAGCGTAGCCCCAAAATGACAGCGGTAAATCGGTAAGAGACATCATAGATCGCACCATATCCAACAGAGTGCGATTACGACATTCGGACACACCATTACGCTGAGGTGTTCCAGGCGGCATGAGTTGTGAAACTATTCCATATTTCCTTGAGTGTGTGCCAAATTCGTGACTCAAGTATTCTCCCCCACGATCTGATCGCAAGAACTTGATTTTCTTGTCACGTTGATTCTCAACCTCACTCTGAAATTCCTTGAACTTTTCAAAGGTCTCAGACTTGTGTTTCATTAAGTAGACATACCCATATCTACTCAAGTCATCAGTGAGGGTGAGAACATAACGATAGCCACCACGAGCCTCAACACTCATTGGACCGCACACATCAGTATGTATGATTTCCAATAAGTTCGTTGCTCGCTCCATTGTTCCTGAGAACGGAGTCTTGGTCATTTTACCCATGAGGCATGGTTCGCACGTGTCAAATGATTCGTAATCAAGAGACTCCAAAAGTCCATCGGCATGGAGCTTCTTCATGCGTTTCACACCTATGTGACCAAGGCGGCAGTGCCACAAGTATGTGGGACTATCATTATCAACTTTACATCTTTTGGTATTGACACTATGAATATGTGTAAGATTACGCTCGAGATTCATTAAGAATAAACCATTCACCAGCGGAGCATGACCATAAAACATATCTCTCATATAAATAGAACAACCATTATTCTCGGATTTAAATGAGTAGCCATCTCGAATTAAACGAGATCCTGATACAATGTGCATGCTCAAAGCTGGCACTAAATAACAATTATTGAGGTTTAAAACTAATCCCGTAGGTAAATATAGAGGCAGCGTGCCGACGGCGATCACATCGACCTTGGAACCATTCCCGATGCGCATCATCACCTCGTCCTTCGCCAGTCTCCGCTTATTCCGCAGCTCCTGCTTTGAGTTACAAATGTGAGCAACCGCACCGGTATCAAATACCCAGGAGCTACTACGAGTACTGGTAAGGTACACATCAATTACATGTATATCACATATACCTTTAGTGTTGCCGGCCTTCTTGTCCGCTAAGTATTTGGGGCAGTTCCGCTTCCAGTGATCACTTCCCTTGCAATAAAAACACTCAGTCTCGGGCTTGGGTCCATTCTTTGGCTTCTTCCCGGTAGCTTGCTTACCGGGCGCGGCAACTCCCTTGCCGTCCTTCTTCAAGTTCTTTTTACCCTTGCCTTTCTTGAACTTAGTGGTTTTATTCACCATCAACACTTGATGTTCCTTTTTCATTTCCACCTGTGCTGATTTCAGCATTGAATACACCTCAGGAATGGTCTTTTCCATCCCCTGCATATTGAAGTTCATCACAAAGCTCTTGTAGCTCGGTGGAAGCGACTGAAGGATTCTGTCAATGACCGCGTCATCCGGGAGATTAACTCCCAGCTGAGTCAAGCGGTTATGCAACCCAGACATTTTGAGTATGTGCTCATTGACAGAACTATTTTCCTCCATCTTTCAACTGAAGAACTTGTCAGAGACCTCATATCTCTCGACCCGTGCATGAGCTTGGAAAACCATTTTCAGCTCTTCGAACATCTCATATGCTCTGTGTCTCTCAAAACGCTTTTGGAGCCCCGGTTCTAAGCTGTAAAGCATGCCGCACTAAACGAGGGAGTAATCATCAGCACGTGACTGCCAAGTGTTCATAACGTCTTGGTTCTCTGGGATGGGTGCGTCACCTAGCGGTGCTTCTAGGACATAATCTTTCTTGGCAGCTATGAGGATGATCCTCAGGTTTCGGACCCAGTCCGTATAGTTGCTGCCATCATCTTTCAGCTTGGTTTTCTCTAGGAACGCGTTGAAATTGAGGACAACGTGGGCCATTTGATCTACAAGACATATTGTAAAGATTTTAGACTAAGTTCATGATAATTAAGTTCATCTAATCAAATTATTCGATGAACTCCCACTCAGATAGACATCCCTCCAGTCATCTAAGTGAAACATGATCTGAGTTAACTAGGCCGTGTCGGATCATCACGTGAGACGGACTAGTCAACATCGGTGAACATCTTCATGTTGATCGTATCTTTTATACAACTCATGCTCGACCTTTCGGTCTTCCGTGTTCCGAGGCCAATGCTGTACATGCTAGGCTCGTCAAGTCAACCTAAGTGTATTGCGTGTGTAAATCTGGCTTACACCCGTTGTATTCAAACATTAGAATCTATCACACCCGATCATCACATGGTGCTTCGAAACAACGAACCTTCGCAACGGTGCACAGTTAGGGGGAACACTTTCTTGAAATTATTATGAGGGATCATCTTATTTAAGCTACCGTCATTCTAAGCAAATAAGATGTAAAACATGATAAACATCACATGCAATCAAATAGTGACATGATATGGCCAGTATCATTTGCTCTTTTTGATCTCCATCTTCGGGGCTTCATGATCATCGTTGTCACCGGCATGACACCATGATCTCCATCATCGTGTCTTCTTGAAGTTGTCTCGTCATCTATTACTTCTACTACTATGGCTAACGCTTTAGCAATAAATTAAAGTAATTACATGATGTTTAAGTTGACATGCAGGTCATAAATAAATTAAGACAACTCCTATGGCTCCTGCCGGTTGTCATACTCATCGACATGCAATTCGTGATTCCTATTACAAGAACATGATCAATCTCATACATCACATATATCATTCATCACATCCTTTTGGCCATATCAAATCACACGGCACATGCTGCAAAAACAAGTTAGACGTCCTCTAATTGTTGTTGCAAGTTTTTACGTGGCTGCTATAGGTTTCTAGCAAGAACGTTTCTTACCTACGCCAAAACCACAACGTGATATGCCAATTTCTATTTACCCTTCATAAGGACCCTTTTCATCGAATCCGATCCGAGTAAAGTGGGAGAGACAGACACCCGCCAGCCACCTTATGCAACTAGTGCATGTCAATCGGTGGAACCAGTCTCATGTAAGCGTACGTGTAAGGTTGGTCCGGGCCGCTTCATCCCACGATGCCGCCGAATCAAGATAAGACTAGTAACGGCAAGCAAATTGACAATATCCACGCCCACAACTGCTTTGTGTTCTACTCGTGCATAGAAACTACTCATAGACCTAGCTCATGATGCCACTGTTGGGGAACGTAGCAGAATTTTAAAATTTTCTACGCATCACCAAGATCAATCTATGGAGTCATCTAGCAATGAGGGAGAGAGGAGTGCATCTACATACCCTTGTAGATCGCGCGCGGAAGCATTCAAGAGAACGGGGTTGATGGAGTCGTAGTCGTCGTGATCCAAATCACCGATGACCTAGCGCCGAATGGACGGCACCTCCGCGTTCAACACACGTACGGTTGGGAAGACGTCTCCTCCAACTAGATCCAGCAAGGGGGAAGGAGAGGTTGATGGAGATCCAGCAACACGACGGCGTGGTGGTGGAAACTACGGCGATCTCGGCAGGGCTTCGCCGAGCACTGCGAGAAGGAGAGGTGTCACGGGAGGGAGAGGGAGAGGCCAGGGGCTAGGGTGTGGCTGCCCTCCCTCCCCCCACTATTTATAGGACCCCTAGGGGGGCGCCGGCCCTAGGAGATCCAATCTCCAAGGGGGCGGCGGCCAAAGGGGTGGCTTGCCCCCCAAGCCAAGTCGGGCGCCCCTCCCCCCCCACCCCTAGGGTTTCCAACCCTAGGCGCAGGGGAGGCCCAAGGGGGCGCACCAGCCCACTAGGGGCTGGTTCCCCTCCCACTTCAGCCCATGGGGCCCTCCGGGACAGGTGGCCCCACCCGGTGGACCCCCGGGACCCTTCCGGTGGTCCCGGTAAAATACCGATTACCCCTGAAACTTTCCCGATGGCCGAAACTTGACTTCCTATATATAAATCTTCACCTCCGGACCATTTAGGAACTCCTTGTGATGTCCGGGATCTCATCCGGGACTCCGAACAACTTTCGGGTTACCGTATACTAATATCTCAACAACCCTAGCGTCACCGAACCTTAAGTGTGTAGACCCTACAGGTTCGGGAGACACGCAGACATGACCGAGACGACTCTCCGGTCAATAACCAACAGCGGGATCTGGATACCCATGTTGGCTCCCACATTGTGACACCCGGATAATCAAGCTACAGTAATCCCCTACTAATGATGACACATCACCTCTGTCACTGTAATTAATCTCGGGTTAATTCGAAACCGTTTCAAATTTAAATCCTAAATCAATCAAACGACAAAAGTTTTCAAGATATTAAACTAAAATGTTCGAGCTGTGCCAAAAATGGCATAGGTAATTATAGTGCTGAAAACCCATTTTTTATAAAATGCCTAAATACTTTTAAATGAATTAAACAGAAAAGAAAATAAATAAAAGAAAGAAAATACAAAAGAGAAACAGAAACAAAAAAAAGGAAGCCCCCCTGCTGAACCGCGGCCCAGCTGGCCATTGGGCCAACCAGGCCGGCCCAGGTCGGCCCCGCTCCTCTCCCTTATCCCCTCGGTCCAACCCACGTTCCCCCCCCCACCGACACTCCCCCCCCCTCCTGAAAATATCTCTCCCCCTCTCCCCCGATTGGATCGGGATCGAGGGAGGAGACCACCGCCGCCGCCAGGCCTCGTCGCCGCCGAACGCCTCCTCGTCCTCCTCCTCGCCGGTCCTCCCCGACCGCCGTCACGCCCGCTGCCCGTGCCCTACATTCCCCCCCCCCCCCGTGAGCACCTCCCCTTCCTTCCCCTTTTCCCGCGCAGTCACCGCCCGCGCTCCGACCACGCCGTCGTCGGTTCCTCCCCGGGCGGCCGTGCCCGTGCCGGCCTCGTTCCGCACGGCCGCGCCCGCGTGCCCCCTCCCCTCGCGCCTGGCTGGCCATGGCCACGGCCGGGGCCTCTTCCCCCCTGCCGCGCCGGACCGTCCCGCCCCCGTCTCCTCCTTTCCCCGCGCTCGTCGCGCTCACCGTGGCCCTCGCGCTCGTGGCCGCGCCCTCTTCCCCCCAGGTCGCCTCGCCTCCAACCCCGGCGGCTCCCAGCGCCCTGCGCCATCCCTGCCGTCGCCCGCTTCCGCTCCGGTCGGCGCCCCTTGGCCCCGTTCCTCGGTGCGCCTCGTCTCCGCCCTGCCCTCCTCCCGCGGCCGCGCCACCGCGCCCGCCCGCGCGCCACTGGCCGCATCGGCGCCACCCCTCGCCTCCGCCCGCCGTGGCCCCGGTTGGCTGCGCCGGCGTGCCGCGCCGTTGGTGCCCCGGCGGCCTCGTCCCGCCCTACGGGCGAGTGCCCGCTCGGGTGCACCCGGGACCGGTGCCCGTTCGCCCGTTAGGGCTCCCCCTGAGCCACTGACCTTGGGGCCCCATCCCAGAACGTTTTAAAAAAAAGGAAAAGAAAAAGGAATTAAAATAAATAAATAAATAGATATATTAAATAAATAAATAAACAATAACTAAAATATTAATTAATTAAGTAATTAAGTAATTAAGTTAATTAATCCTGATTAGATTAACCTAATCACTAACTAAATTAACTAATCTGTAATTAAACTAAACAGAGAATGACAGGTGGGTCCCACTGGACCCACACGTCAGGTTGACCAGGTCAATGGTCAACGTTGACTGCTGACATCACCCTGATGTCATGCTGACGTCAGCATTTACTATTCTGGATAATGTTGGATTAAATAATTAATTAAATACCAGAAATTAATAAAATCTTTAAAAAATCATATCTTTTAATCCGTAACTCGGATTAAAATATTTTCAACATGAAAGTTGCTCAGAACGACGAGACGAATCCGGATACGCAGCCCGTTCGTCCACCACACCCCCCTAACCTATCGAACTCGCAACTTTCCCCCTCCGGCTCCTCTGCACGAAAACGCAAAACACCGGGAATACTTTCCCGGATGCTTTCCCCCTTCGTCGTTATCACCTACTACCGCGTTCGGGCACACCTAGCACCGCGTATTGCCTCGTTTTGTTTGTGATACTTTGTTGGCTCTGTATTTACTGTTTCTTCCCCCCTCTTCTTCCCCGGTAGACCCCGAGACCGGCGCTGATGCCACCGAGTACGACTACATCGACGATGACCCCTCCTTGTCTGAGCAACCAGGCAAGCCCCCCCCCCCTTGATCACCAGATATCGCCTACTCTTCTCTATACTGCTTGCATTAGAGTAGTGTAGCATGTTACTGCTTTCCGTTAATCCTATTCTGATGCATAGCCTGACATTGTTGCTACATCTGTTGATACCTTACCTGCAATCCTAAATACTTAGTATAGGATGCTAGTTTATCATTATTGGCCCTACATACTTGTCGGTCTGCCTTGCTATACTATTGGGCCGTGATCACTCAAGAGGTGATCACGGGTATATACTATACATACATACATACTATACAGATGGTGACTAAAGTCGGGTCAGCTTGAAGAGTACCCGCGAGTGATTCACGGATTGGGGGCTGAAAGGACCTTTGTCCCGACGGACCTCTGTGTGGATCTTTGTGGCGGAGCGACAGGGCAGGTTGAGACCACCTAGGAGACAGGTGGGCCTGGCCCTGTTCGGCGTTCGCGGATACTTAACGCGCTTAACGAGATCTTGGTATTTGATCTGAGTTGGCTACGAGCCTATACGCACTAACCAACTACGTGGGAAACATATGGGCACTCGGTGTCATGGTATCAGCCGAAGCACTTCAGATGTCAGCGACGGAGCGGCGCGCGCCGGATTGGACTGGAACGCCACTAGGCTAGGTCTGCTTTCGGCCGCCCACGCAACATGCAGGTGTGCTCAGGGCGATGGGCCCAGACCCCTGCGTGCTTAGGTTTAGACCGGCGTGCTGGCCTCTCTGTTGTGCCTAGGTGGGGCTGCGACGTGTTGATCTTCCACGGCCGGGCATGACCCAGGAAAGTGTGTCCGGCCAAATGGGATCAAGTGTGTTGGGTAAGTTGGTGCACCCCTGCAGGGAAGTTAATCTATTCGAATAGCCGTGATCTTCGGTAACAGGACGACTTGGAGTTGTACCTTGACCTTATGATAACTAGAACCGGATACTTAATAAAACACACCCTTCCAAGTTCCACAGACAACCCGGTGATCGCTTTTCCACAGGGCGACGAGAGGAGGATCGCCGAGTAGGATTATGCTATGCAATGCGACTGGAGATGCTACTGGAGATGCTACTTGGAGATGCTACTTGGAGATGCTACTTGGAGGACTTCAATCTACTCTCTTCTACATGCTGCAAGACGGAGGCTGCCAGAAGCGTAGTCTTCGACAGGATTAGCTATCCCCCTCTTATTCTGGCATTCTGCAGTTCAGTCCACCGATATGGCCCTTTACTCATATACCCATGCATATGTAGTGTAGCTCCTTGCTTGCGAGTACTTTGGATGAGTACTCACGGTTGCTTTTCTCCCTCTTTTCCCCTTTCCCTTCTACCTGGTTGTCGCAACCAGATGCTGGAGCCCTGGAGCCAGATGCCACCGTCGATGACGACCCCTACTACACCGGAGGTGCCTACTACTACGTGCAGCCCGCTGACGACGACCAGGAGTAGTTAGGAGGATCCCAGGCAGGAGGCCTGCGCCTCTTTTGATCTGTATCCCAGTTTGTGCTAGCCATCTTATGGCAACTTGTTTAACTTATGTCTGTACTCAGATATTGTTGCTTCCGCTGACTCGTCTATGATCGAGCACTTGTATTCGAGCCCTTGAGGCCCTTGGCTTGTATTATGATGCTTGTATGACTTATTTATGTTTTAGAGTTGTGTTGTGATATCTTCCCGTGAGTCCCTGGTCTTGATCGTACACATTTGCGTGCATGATTAGTGTACGATTGAATCGGGGGCGTCACAAGTTGGTATCAGAGCCGGCTGCCTGTAGGAATCCCCCTTCGACACTCCTTGGCCGAAGTCGAGTCTAGACGTTGCAAAAACTTTTACTAACATGGCTGTGTGGCCCATGGGCCCACGTCGCCATCGGGTGGTAGTAGGATCTTTTACTCCTCGACCTATACTCTGGGACTCTGATCTCTCTATTATTCGGGTTAAATGAATTTGCTAACTCTAAGATTAGGATCTCGTGATCGCATCCACCCGGAGAGCCCCTTACTGCAGAGGATCGCCTGCTACATCAGAAGATTCCGAAGATACTCTCTGATGTTCTCTCGAGACTTTGTGCCCATCACTTTTGCTATTCCTGACCACCGATAAATCTGTATGGATAACTACTTACACTTGCCATTCATATGATCATCCCCCATTGATCTTGTTATTACAAGATACCCCGAAGTTTTCTCTATTGTTCCGAGAATACTTTGTGCCTACTGCCTAGCAGTTCTTTGCCACATGAATACCCCCTTCAAATAAATTCTCGCACTTATCGAGTATTCGCTCATTCCCCAGTTGTTCATGTGTTACACAAAAGTCTTCGAAATACCACCCGATATTCCGAAATCCTCAGCAACCTATTGCTCTGGAATTTCTTGTTTGCTTTCATTATGATTAATCCCATAAGTATAGAAATCTTATTGACATTCCTTGTCATTGTCATTTTGGGTCTATCGACTCAATATGTTTGCGAATACGCGCAATCATCACTGATCCTTATAAATTACCTTTCCGGCTGAGCTGCCATTCTTTTAACTGGAATTGGTTCTCGACCAGTCCAATTGTCGTTGATTGTATCCCTAATTCTATTCAGCTTATCCATTCTTGATCAGAGCATTTGCTCCTGATCCCTTGATTTGAAAATCATAATTACTTTGCTAATTAAGCGTTGAACTAATCAGCTGTTCTATAAACCGATGCATTTGCAATCTTTCTTCCCCTGATTGGGTATCGATACTCATATCAGCCCCATTGTGGATCGCCATATCCACTGTTGGATTATTATCCGACAGTGTCCTTCACATTTGATCACTTTGTGAGTTCTTCCCCTGATACCTAATGCCTTTGTTAAGTTGTATCCTCCGCTTGGCCAACCATACTCTGCTTTCGGGCTTGTGTTATTTACTCTTGAAACTTGTGGTATATGTTTCTAAGAAGCCACTAAGGGTTGAACATATGCTTTCTCTAGACCGTGTGAACCCGAAAGTTTTCACGAGTCATACTCTTCTGGTGCTTCGCCAGATAAAATTTCAACACTGCAACTTAATCGGACGCGGGAAGTGGATGAAAGGTTATGCATTGGAGAAGTGGGAGTCGACCTTGAACTTTGTGTTCATGCCCATGGACCAGATGTACATCTTCTCATCGAAGCTTCTTTTAAAATTAATTATTCCCTTGATATAAGTTCATCTTATATCTGGGGTATGGCCTTTTACAACCGTGGTTTCGACCATGTTCTCCTTTAAATACCATTTTCGATGCAAGTGTAAGCACTTGTCTTCTGTGGATCAATACCCCGGTACAACCTCTACTTTGATCTGTCGTCGAGTATTACCCCATGGTATCTCGAGATTATCTTGGAACTGCATAACTTCCTATGAGTTCTTCATCAAGTACTACATACTCACTGATTACAATTTTTCATGGGCTCTGATTTATTAAACACTCAAAGACACCGATAACTGAACCGAGTCCGCATTACGGTTCAACAACTCTTACTAATATTCTTTACTTACGAGTTTGTACCCGATCATGTCATTCCTAGCCTGATCGGCCATATCATTACCATGCTAAATTTTAACTGTGCTACCTGGTCCTTAATCCCGGAGCACAACTTTTGACAATGAGCTAAGCTTACGTCGATCTTCCTCGTCATATCAGTTCGCCTTGAACAACAATCTTGATTTCAAGTTTGTGTCGTACCTATGGTTCCAATAACCTCTTGCTTCATCATTCTTTTGACTTGATGTGATCGCGGATCGATTACATCTTCGTGGAATCTCTCGACAAATGTGTCATGATCACCATCTACATTCTGATGCTCTTCCAGGATATCAATTGAATTAATGATGAGAAATACCATCCTTGCCCTCGATGATTTGTGTTGTCATCGACCTCTTTATTGCGTTCCCTCCAACAAAAACTTGTTTGTGTTCTGTGTTATACCTCGAGTTCCTTGCTACCTAGCATTTGTTCTTCTTTACCATGGAGTATTACCATCTTTTATGTCAAGAAGGTCGTGAGGATTACTCCACCTCTTAAGAATTCTTGGTATGGTGATACTTCTCACCCTCACCATTCTTTCTTGGTACCCGTGTTGTTTCTAACCGGAATACCGACAATTGAACTATGAGGTGTGAATTCAAAACTTCTAGCAACCCTAATGCTTTGAAGTAATGGTCGAGTTTCATTCTAATTCTTTTGTTCGTCAAGTCACCACTCTAACATTGATCGTGCGACCCAACCCATATTCGGGTGCACCTTTCAACCAATGTTTAATTGAGTATGTTTCCTCGAGCATACATCATTATACCATTTGATCTGACAAATGTTATCTCCTTGTTCACATAATTGTGGAAATCCATCTTGTCGGAAATCTCGATGGATTATCGCCGAGCCCATCAGCCACCTCCTCCTCTCCTTGGTTTAATGATGAACTATTGTTTCAGGAACCCACTCCCATAGTTCATTTCCTGAGAATCCTGAAATGTCATTTCGTCTATTTGTGTTGCACCTTTTATTCTCGGACATCCTGAGTCTGAGGTATCATTACACCAATCGGATCTGAATCTCGGTCAGATATGATGGTTGGGACAACTTTCCAAGAGTTATGTTGTTGGCCCTTTGATGACCTGGTAACAGGATGTCATGCCTAGCACCCCCCCCCTGGCTGGAGGACCTATCATTATGGTTTATTTGCAAGGATAACCATTCTTCTTGGAGGAAATTGTAAGACCTATGTTATAAACTGTTCCTGATGGATCCATTGAGTATCTAAAAACCGGCCTTTGCTTGAAGACCATGTCAATGCTATCTCGAAGCATGTCTGTGATACTCTGATTTCCAACAAGAACATTTGAAGCCCAATGCTAAATGTTTCTTGCTCAATTATCCAAACACCGTTGTATGGGTAATGTCATGAAATTTCTCTCCCCTACCTAAGGAGTTTTCTACATAATATCCTGTCATGGATATCTTGCTCTGCTTGTCCTTGGGAAGGATATACCCCTGATATACGTGTTTAAGCACATTTTCCTTCCCGTTGTTTTGTTCAAACTTTCTTGTAAACTACTTAACCGAGCAGTGGTAATCCCCTGCTTAGGTAAACACCTCGGTGTACCTTCTTGTCTGGTGTAACCCTGTTTCTACTGTTGATGACTTCCGGTAATCGCCGATGGACGAGAACTTTGCCTATTGGTCCGCCTCGTTCAACGAGCAGGAAGGTGGTTCTCTTCATCCCTCGCCCTTGGTACCAACGTTGTTGCCGACATAACTGACATGGTACTCTCTGACATGCCTTGCTATCATGGCCGTGAAAGATGTCACTGCTCCTATTAAAAAAATAAAAAAAAAACCACATGGTGGGGCCCATAACCCCCAGTTCCACAGGACCGAAACCTGACTGTCCTGTACACCCCCTATTCCCAAAGTTATTCCTCCCGCGTGGACTCGTATGTAATTCACGGGCCACTGTCCTAGTGATCTATTCTGGTAGCAGACGCAATACTTACTCTCGCTACTCTGAACCCCTTTCTCACTCTGGTTCAGGCTTCGAGCAACTATCTATCCGCTTGGAGCCTCTTATGGTACCTTCGTACCTTACTCTCGAGGTATTTCATATGTTCAACTCGTGAGATAATCTTATACTAATTCATGGGTTAACCCCAGATTGTTTCCCTCAAAAGCATTATGTGGTAGTGAGCTGCCCCTTATCCTTTCGTAAGTACGATGGAGTTCCCGAAGAAATGATGACAAGTTTATCATGATGCATCGGAATAAAGAATTGAAGACATCAACGAAAGGGATTAACTTCTTCGAGAAGATCCGTTAGAATATCGTAACCTAGTCTTTCCCCTTACTCCCCTCTTAAATCTCGGGACGAGATTTCTTGTAGTGGAGGAGAATTGTGACGCCCGGATAATCAAGCTACAGTAATCCCCTACTAATGATGACACATCACCTCTGTCACTGTAATTAATCTCGGGTTAATTCGAAACCGTTTCAAATTTAAATCCTAAATCAATCAAACGACAAAAGTTTTCAAAATATTAAACTAAAATGTTCGGGCTGTGCCAAAAATGGCATAGGTAATTATAGTGCAGAAAACCCATTTTTTATAAAATGCCTAAATACTTTTAAATGAATTAAACAGAAAAGAAAATAAATAAAAGAAAGAAAATACAAAAGAGAAACAGAAACAAAAAAAGAAAGAAAAGGAAGCCCCCCTGCTGAACCGCGGCCCAGCTGGCCATTGGGCCAACCAGGCCGGCCCAGGTCGGCCCCGCTCCTCTCCCTTATCCCCTCGGTCCAACCCACGTTCCCCCCCCCCACCGACACCCCCCCCCTCTCCCAAAAATATCTCTCCCCCTCTCCCCCGATTGGATCGGGATCGAGGGAGGAGACCACCGCCGCCGCCAGGCCTCGTCGCCGCCGAACGCCTCCTCGCCGGTCCTCCCCGACCGCCGTCACGCCCGCTGCCCGTGCCCTACATTCCCCCCCCCCCCCGTGAGCACCTCCCCTTCCTTCCCCTTTTCCCACGCAGTCACCGCCCGCGCTCCGACCACGTCGTCGCCGGTTCCTCCCCGGGCGGCCGTGCCCGTGCCGGCCTCGTTCCGCACGGCCGCACCCGCATGCCCCCTCCCCTCGCGCCTGGCTGGCCATGGCCACGGCCGGGGCCTCTTCCCCCCTGCCGCGCCGGACCGTCCCGCCCCCGTCTCCTCCTTTCCCCGCGCTCGTCGCGCTCACCGTGGCCCTCGCGCCCGTGGCTGCGCCCTCTTCCCCCCCAGGTCGCCTCGCCTCCAACCCCGGCGGCTCCCAGCGCCCTGCGCCATCCCTGCTGTCGCCCGCTTCTGCTCCGGTCGGCGCCCCTTGGCCCTGTGCCTCGGTGCGCCTCGTCTCCGCCCTGCCCTCCTCCCGCGGCCGCGCCACCGCGCCCGCCCGCGCGCCACTAGCCGCATCGGCGCCACCCCTCGCCTCCGCCCGCCGTGGCCCCGGTTGGCCGCGCCGGCGTGCCGCGCCGTTGGTGCCCCGGCGGCCTCATCCCGCCCTACGGGCGAGTGCCCGCTCGGGTGCGCCCGGGACCGGTGCCCGTTCGCCCGTTAGGGCTCCCCCTGAGCCACTGACCTTGGGGCCCCATCCCAGAACGTTTTAAAAAAAAGGAAAAGAAAAAGGAATTAAAATAAATAAATAAATAGATATATTAAATAAATAAATAAACAATAACTAAAATAATTAAAATAATAATTAATTAAGTAAGTAATTAAGTTAATTAATCCTGATTAGATTAACCTAATCACTAACTAAATTAACTAATCTGTAATTATACTAAACAAAGAATGACAGGTGGGTCCCACTGGACCCACACGTCAGGTTGACCAGGTCAATGGTCAACGTTGACTGCTGACATCACCCTGATGTCATGCTGACGTCAGGATTTACTATTCTGGATAATGTTGGATTAAATAATTAATTAAATACCAGAAATTAATAAAATCTTTAGAAAATCATATCTTTTAATCCGTAACTCGGATTAAAATATTTTCAACATGAAAGTTGCTCAGAACGACGAGACGAATCCGGATACGCAGCCCGTTCGTCCACCACACCCCCCTAACCTATCGAACTCGCAACTTTCCCCCTCCGGCTCCTCTGCCCGAAAACGCGAAACACCGGGAATACTTTCCCGGATGCTTTCCCCCTTCGTCGGTATCACCTACTACCGCGTTCGGGCACACCTAGCACCGCGTATTGCCTCGTTTTGTTTGTGATACTTTGTTGGCTCTGTATTTACTGTTTCTTCCCCCCTCTTCTTTCCCGGTAGACCCCGAGACCGGCGCTGATGCCACCGAGTACGACTACATCGACGACGACCCCTCCTTGTCTGAGCAACCAGGCAAGCCCCCCCCCCCTTGATCACCAGATATCGCCTACTCTTCTCTATACTGCTTGCATTAGAGTAGTGTAGCATGTTACTGCTTTCCGTTAATCCTATTCTGATGCATAGCCTGACATTGTTGCTACATCTGTTGATACCTTACCTGCAATCCTAAATACTTAGTATAGGATGCTAGTTTATCATTATTGGCCCTACATACTTGTCGGTCTGCCTTGCTATACTATTGGGCCGTGATCACTCGGGAGGTGATCACGGGTATATACTATACATACATACATACTATACAGATGGTGACTAAAGTCGGGTCAGCTCGAAGAGTACCCGCGAGTGATTCACGGATTGGGGGCTGAAAGGACCTTTGTCCCGACGGCCCTCTGTGTGGATCTTTGTGGCGGAGCGACAGGGCAGGTTGAGACCACCTAGGAGACAAGTGGGCCTGGCCCTGTTCGGAGTTCGCGGATACTTAACGCGCTTAACGAGATCTTGGTATTTGATCTGAGTTGGCTACGAGCCTATACGCACTAACCAACTACGTGGGAAAGATATGGGCACTCGGCGTCGTGGTATCAGCCGAAGCACTTCAGACGTCAGCGACGGAGCGGCGCGCGCCGGATTGGACTGGAACGCCACTAGGCTAGGTCTGCTTTCGGCCGCCCACGCAACGTGCAGGTGTGCTCAGGGCAATGGGCCCAGACCCCTGCGCGCTTAGGTTTAGACCGGCGTGCTGGCCTCTCTGTTGTGCCTAGGTGGGGTTGTGACGTGTTGATCTTCCACGGCCGGGCATGACCCAGGAAAGTGTGTCCGGCCAAATGGGATCAAGCGTGTTGGGTAAGTTGGTGCACCCCTGCAGGGAAGTTAATCTATTCAAATAGCCGTGATCTTCGGTAACAGGAGGACTTGGAGTTGTACCTTGACCTTATGACAACTAGAACCGGATACTTAATAAAACACACCCTTCCAAGTTCCACAAACAACCCGGTGATCGCTTTTCCACAGGGCGACGAGAGGAGGATCGTCGGGTAGGATTATGCTATGCAATGCGACTGGAGATGCTACTGGAGATGCTACTTGGAGATGCTACTTGGAGATGCTACTTGGAGGACTTCAATCTACTCTCTTCTACATGCTGCAAGACGGAGGCTGCCAGAAGCGTAGTCTTCGACAGGATTAGCTATCCCCCTCTTATTCTGGCATTCTGCAGTTCAGTCCACCGATATGGCCCTTTACTCATATACCCATGCATATGTAGTGTAGCTCCTTGCTTGCGAGTACTTTGGATGAGTACTCACGGTTGCTTTTCTCCCTCTTTTCCCCTTTCCCTTCTACCTGGTTGTCGCAACCAGATGCTGGAGCCCTGGAGCCAGACGCCACCGTCGACGACGACCCCTACTACACCGGAGGTGCCTACTACAACGTGCAGCCCGCTGACGACGACCAGGAGTAGTTAGGAGGATCCCAGGCAGGAGGCCTGCGCCTCTTTCGATCTGTATCCCAGTTTGTGCTAGCCATCTTATGGCAACTTGTTTAACTTATGTCTGTACTCAGATATTGTTGCTTCCGCTGACTCGTCTATGATCGAGCACTTGTATTCGAGCCCTCGAGGCCCCTGGCTTGTATTATGATGCTTGTATGACTTATTTATGTTTTAGAGTTGTGTTGTGATATCTTCCCGTGAGTCCCTGATCTTGATCGTACACATTTGCGTGCATGATTAGTGTACGATTGAATCGGGGGCGTCACACACATGCTCCTCGATGATCTCATCGGATGAACCACGATGTCGAGGATTCAATCAATCTGTATACAATTCCCTTTGTCAATCGGTACGTTACTTGCCCGAGACTCGATCGTCGGTATCCCAATACCTCGTTCAATCTTGTTACCGGCAAGTCACTTTACTCGTACCGTAATGCATGATCCCATGATCAACCACTTGGTCACATTGAGCTCATTATGATGATGCATTAACGAGTGGGCCCAGAGATACCTCTCCGTCATACGGAGAGACAAATCCCAATCTCGATTCGTGCCAACCCAACAGACACTTTCAGAGATACCTGTAGTGTACCTTTATAGTCACCCAGTTACGTTGTGACGTTTGGCACACCCAAAGCACTCCTACGGTATCCGGGAGTTGCACAATCTTATGGTCTAAGGAAATGATACTTGACATTCGGAAAAGCTACAGCAAACGAACTACACGATCTTTGAGCTATGCTTAGGATTGGGTCTTGTCCATCACATCATTCTCCTAATGATGTGATCCCGTTATCAATGACATCCAATGTCCATAGTCAGGAAACCATGACTATCTTTTGATCAACGAGCTAGTCAACTAGAGGCTCACTAGGAACGTGTTGTGGTCTATGTATTCACACATGTATTACGATTTCCGGATAACACAATTATAGCAGGAACAATAGACAATTATCATGAACAAAGAAATATAATAATAATCATTTTATTATTGCCTCTAGGGCATATTTCCAACAGAGGAAGCAGGGACAACGATCCTTTTCACCTTTGTTACCCCTCCCCGGTTGAGCCACTTGTATCAGCTTTCCATCAGAAAGGCCACTCCTCCACACAAAAAAAACAGAAAACAAAAAGGTCGCTTGTATCGAGTGGCGCACAAGCAACCAAATGTATAAACTATCATGTGCACAGCCAATAACAAAACAAGAAGAACGATATAAACGAGCACCATCAGATAGGGCCTACCCATGAGACAATATGGCGTCATTTGATTGCAACTGCGGCATGCATGTGGCATTGTGGCTCTACTTTTCAATTCCCGGCCCATCTAATCTTATTGGTCAAATATTTTAGATTTGTCCGACGATCACTACCCACCAATCATGAGTAGTTTTCAGCGTGCAAGATCATATCTAGCATCAATTCCCGTAGATCCCCTAGCTATATATAGCTTGTGACATGTTTCCAGAGACAAAGTCGGTCACTAGCTTTTCACGTACGTGGAGTAGACGAGTACGCTGTCACCGGGACAGCGACTACGACGACAAATTGACGGCGAAATAATTCCTGCTTAATTATCTATACCTAGCCGCCGCCGTACGCACAGTATTTAGACACGTCATCAACCACGGTCCTCACGTGGTTTAATTTGAACCGTGCCGTTTAGAACGTGGATCCATATATACAGTAACAATCAAAGGAGAGATGGATCACTTTGGACAGCCCGGAGATTATCTTGGCACAAGGCTCATTAAACTTTTATATTGAAATTTCACGTGTTTCAATTGCCTCGTACAACTCGATCTCGACATTTTTTGGATAGAGGGAGTAGTTTACGTACACAACAATAGTCTTAATTTGAAGGACAGTGCTACGCGTCCGCCGGATGATAATCTGGTTAGATCGGCCCCCTTGGGTACCGTTGGATGCCTTTCGAAATAGCTCCGATCTCCCGCCACAGCCAGCCGAGTATTGCGCTCATGGGCTGTGCAATAAAGGACCTTGTTGCAAAGGTCTACAGAGACAATGCCGCCACACCGCCATGGCCTGAGCACCTTGGCCATGAAGCGTCACCGGCCGCCAGAGTTATCGTGCCTTCTCTGACCCAACACTCCGAGCAACTATGTCCACTCCAGCACGACAACGACAAGCGCTCACGCCGTGCACTCCTTTGGCAATTTCTGCAACCGAAGCCATGTTTCTAAAACATGTGTCATGTTGCAATGGTTTTGGCCTCTCAAGCTCTAGTGTCGTGCGCTCCTCTGACACTTTCTGCAACCAGGGATATATTTCTGAAACAAGATCCCTGTTGCAGAATAAAAAATCTTCACCATCGAACCATTTTTTCTGAAACAATACATCTGTTGCAAAAACCTTCTGAAACTAAACCTTGTTGCTGGAAAAAAACTTCACCACCAAAAGTATTTTTTTTTTCTGAAACATGACCTTTGTTGCAGGAACTTTTTGAAACAAGACCCTTGCTAAAAAAAATGTCTACACAAGACTTGTGGCCTGCGTGCGCGTTTGATTAGAATTGATCCGACGGCAACGCAAGAGGCGGATCCTGCGTGTTCATCCACCGGTTGAAGAGTAGCTTTTTCCTAATTTTAAGCCTTGCAATTTGGTACGAATTCCAGTAACTTTTGAAATACCTGATATGCACTAGATGCGCTATGCACCTGGAAGCGAGGGAGGGTATGCTACTTACTCCATGCATTCCGGGTTGTTTTTCTCGAAAAGAAGGTTGAAACCCCTGACCTCTACATTCAAGGATGGACACAATCATCTTTATTAGATTATTTAACAGAGTCTAGTCAAACATATACATGAATCAACCAAAAGCTACCTTCCTGACGATCTCTGTCGCTACACCTACAAGTTTGAGGGTGTGCCCTAACCTCGTACCAAAGCACACTACCTAATCACGTGGTCTCACCAAACTGCCCCATGGCAAGCCGAAAGCATCAATCGGTCACCCTTGACGCGCACCACATGTGCACACTCTTGAATCCGTCGCCACCATCTTTTGCGGTCCCATCTTCAGAAGAGATCAACGCATTGACCTTGCTAGGCCCAACTGCCGTCAACACCACCTCGAAGCCAGACAACGCCACCATCCTACGCACGTCCATCACCAAGACTCCACTACGCCATGCCGTCGAGACCTGTCGTCGTCGATGCGATAGATGCAACACAGCTCCACCTCTCCCCCCCCCCCCCCAACTAGCACCCGCTCCAAAATGATGCCTCCCAGGAGGGAGAATGGCATCGAAGGCACCGTCGTCATCTGATCCGAGACACCCAGACCTAGGGTTTCCCCTAGAGCAGCCTGAGCGAGGCGATGATGATGCCTTCGACAAGGAAACGGTGCCTAAGATGTCGTCATCATCCGCCATGACCGAAATTGGTACGGTTATCACCGGCATTCATGCCACTTCGAACCAGAAGCTGGTTGGATCCATGCGAAGCTACGCCGTAGAGGCGCATGCAACTGCCGAAACGACGACAGGGAACTGCAGCAACCCTCGCCGGCCCCTCTACGCACCACCGGCCAGCCACGAGCCAGACCGGCGATGGATCCGAAGGGAATCATATCCATGGTACACCATCACCAACAATTGCCAGAGAAGCACGCCGATGCTTTCGACGGGCCATGGAGGCAACGACCGCAACCGCATAACCTAGGGGTCGCCGCTCTGGGCGCCGTGCGTGATCTCCCCGCTGGCACCAACCTAGCCACACCAGTGGGCCATCGCCGCGACCAGCCGCCCAGGCACCTTCGGCGCCAGGCCCGCTACCTCCGCGGCCAACACTGACAACAGCGCGCGGAAGGGGGCTTTGAGATCAATGACTTTGGGCGGTGCTAGAGTTGGGCCCCTGGTGTCGCCCTAGGGAGAGACACGAGGAGTACATGGGAGGAGTAGGAGATCAGTAGGAGAGTGGTGGCGCGAGGAGGACGACGAGGTTAGGAGGAAAATATAGGAAAATATAGCCATGTCTATATTAAATTTTGTCAAATTATGGTTCCCAATGTAAAATCAACCAATGCATGGAGGAGAGAAAGGGCCATGCATGTAGCATTAGCATGTTATCTAGCACTTAATTGGGTCTTACTTGGTTGTTGTGAATTGTAAGATGGACCTAATAAACCAGAAACGGGGAATCCTTCAGATGCCAAATTTGAAAGATGTATGTGACTATTTTTATGACCAAGAAATATGTATGTTGCAGTATTGAAAAAGTGACATTTGAAGTCTCTCGGTACGTTTACTCATAGTTTAATCTTATAATTATGTTCTTTCACATTGTAGTAAAATTGTATTTTGAAAGCCTGTTGCAAGGTGTGGCAAATAGTGGAGCTATAATGCTATTTATCTTTTTCCTCACCCATCGAGCCTCCTTGTCGATTTTTATTAAAGAAACCAACATCAACTTTTACACTTCCAAAACAAAAACTGCGGAAATATATAAAAAGGGAGCATTTCCAAATGCTATTACAACTATGACAAAGACAATAAGTATAGGGGAAAAAAGCCCAATTCCATTTTTACAAAAAACGTGAACCAAATCTACGCAGGATCAAGTTGCCAAAAGAAAGCCCTAGCCAAGCTCCACCATAGAGTAATCCTTTGACTCGTTGGATGCCCTCTATGACTCCTCGCGTAGGCCTCCTATAGCACCATCTTAATCTTCGCGATCCCCTCCTCAGTTTTTACTTGCTCTCGGCTTTTTCACAAGATTCCCCAATCGTTCGCATAATATGACATAAGTTTTAGATCACAACAGCCGGATCGTTAGGATTTTTATTATAAAAACAAGCCGCGTTTCTAGTTTTCCGCATAGTCTGTCATACTGCTACTCCCAAACAGAGCACCAATTTTCTCTGTGCTATCAGAAAAGAGTTAAGCCAACCCAACCAAGATATTTAAGGCCTCCCACTATTGGGCAGTTTCTCTCCCACAAAGTTCTCATGAAACCGATGCACACCCATCCTTCAACTTTGACTTTTCGAACTATAATTATCTTTGAGAAGGTGATGCTATAGTCTTGGGGTTTGCAATACTAAATATGTATTATCAATCCATATATCCTCCCAAAACAGAGTTAGCTTCATCACCTAACAACCTCTTGGTAAATTTCTGAAAAATATGGTTCATATTCATCAGACTGACAAAAAAGTTAGCCCCTAGTCCCAACTCTAATCCCTAATAGGGTTTGATTCTGAAGGTATTTTCTGGACAACAATTGTTGCAAGGTACCTTTAGTGTTCTCCAATTTTCAAAGCCATTTGCATAGCAGGCTTTAATTCATGACTTGTAAATTAACACCCCCAAGGACTTTTGGTATGCACACGACATATGCCAGTTGATTAGGCAATACTTCATTTTATTATTCATCTCCTGCCACACCATTCTAGCTCCGCAAGAATCCAGCACCCCTTTTGGCACCTCGAGGAAGGACATCATATATAATGAATGCTATTGAGACAAGAATTAGTGAGGGTCACCCTTTCCCCAATAGACAAGATATTTCCTTTCCGTCCTGTCATCTTCTTTGCGCTAGTTGCTAGCATGACGGCATATACAATGGTGCTATCTTATGAGTGCCACATAGGATATATGCTGAGGTGAAGGAGAGAGAAAACATAAAAAAAGTCATGCTTTCTTTTAATTAAGAGATGATCTTAACAACAATCTATCTCACCATATATTTAGGGATATTGGATGTGAGAGACAAGTCTAAGATATAACCCATTGTACACCAATTTTATTGCCTTATCTAAATTATGTGACGGGTTTAAGATAAAGCAGCCTTATCAATCACTGTACATTTCCTTAAGGGCATGTACAATGATCGATAAGCTAGTCTTATCTTAAGTCTTGCATGTAAATTTGAGGTGATAATTTTTTTTGTCTACAATGGGTCATCTCTTAGCTTTATTTTCAATAACTAGCAATTCCTAAAAATGTAGTGAGACATATTGTGCTAAGCGATCATCTCTTGTCCCTTTTCGGGCATGTACAATGGTTGATAAGATAGTCTTATCTTAAGTCTTGCATGTAATTTAGAGATGACAAAAAAACATGTCTATAATGGGTCATCTCTTAGTCTTATCTTCAATAACTAGCTATTCCTAAAAATTTGGTGAGACATATTGTGCTAAGAGATTATTTCTTGTCTTTTCTTAAATCTCTCTCCTCCACCTCATCATTTATCCTATGTGACACTCCTAAGATAGCACAATTGTACATGCCCTTAGAAATGCATGCTCTAACCAATGCAACCAAAAGACCGATCAGATGGAAGAGACTAGGCAGCACATTATACGTCAACACTCCCCCTCACGTGTGGCTCTCTCAGGCCTAAACGTGGACCGAAAGTGGGCTGCAATATAATTGCGTCAGCCGGGTCTTAAACTCAAGACCTCTTAGCTTTGATACCATATAGAAGTGCATGCTCTAGCCAATGCAACCAAAAAACCGATCTGATAAAAGAGACTAGACAGTACATTATACGTCAACAATTTATAACCTTGGAATTTTTCGTTTAAACAAACTTGGTAGTTTGGAAGATACACGTGGATCCACTAATCCAGCTGCCAAGATACACATCAGGAAATTATTTCTGGCTCACCCCATGAATGCACCTTTCCAGCCGCGTAGAATATCATTTTCACTGGATCCAGGCAAGATAGCCAGGATCCAACAAACGGTTGTTAATAGTAGGGCAGAGGGGCCTAGCGTGAGCAAACATTACAGTGACAGGACCTTAACGCTCCGTTATAAACTCCAAGATTAGAGGCCAGGTTCTAACATAATCGATCTTTAGGGATTCACTCACCGATCGAGGTAAACAATTACTAGCATATGCATGATTAGTTCTGCGGTGTCACGTGTGCTTAACTACTCTTACCATTCTGTCTCGATGTTGCACGAGCTAGGTCAGTGGCAAGGTACGGATCTGTCTATGCTCATGGACGACATGGACGACTCGCGCCTGTTCATGCAGTGGGCGGTGAGCACACTGGAGCAGCAGGATCCAGGAGGAGCCGACGGCGGCAGCGAGAAGAGCGCCTACTTCCCGAGTCCCCAGGCGCTCCGCGATTCCGCGGAGCTGGCGGAAGCACAAAACAGTCTGAGCTCCGGCGACGACACGGGCGGCGGTGGAGGAATCATCAGCCCTGCTCCCGATGCGGCTGTGCACGAAGGCAGTTGGTCCATGTCGTCCCCAACCTCGGGCGGGCTGTTCGCTCCCAGCAGCATGAGCAGCACCGGCACCAGCAACGCCCTGTCCATGAGCTGGAACTTCGGCGCTGTCTTGCCGCCGCAGCCGGTCAGCAGCGGTGGCGGGGGCACGCTGGCCGCCGGGGTGCCGCTTGGTTCCTGCGTGTCACAGCCGACAAGGAGGGCATCCACAAAGAGCACGTCGTACGCGCAAGACCACATCATGGCGGAGCGGAAGCGCCGGGAGAAGATCAACCAGCGCTTCATCGAGCTCTCCGCCGTCATTCCCGGCCTCAAGAAGGTCTTTGAATATGCCAAATCTCCCAACCATTTCTACATTTCATAATATTCCTTCAGGAAATGCTTAGTTAATTTGGTACTAAAATTACTTTCGATCCATCAGATGGACAAGGGGACGATTCTTACCGACGCAACGAGATACGTGAAGGAGCTCCAAGAGAAGGTCAGGTCACTGGAGGCTGCCGGCGGCAACCATAGGAGCGTCGAGACCGTGGTGCTCGTCAGGAAGCCGTGCCGCCCTGTCGCGCCAGACGTCGGCGAGAGCTCCGCACGGTTCCTCTTGGCGGCCGGGACGCCAGCAATTGGAAACCAGCTGCCGGAGGTCGAGGCAAAGCTCTCGGAGGACAACGTCATGGTGAGGATCCACTGTGAAATGAATGGAAAGGGTCTGGTCGCCAGGGTTCTTGCGGAGGTCGAGGACCTCCACCTCCGCATCGTCCACAACGATGTGATGCCATTCACGGCGTCCACCGTGATCATAACCACCATGGCAAAGGCAAGTTATCATCAGTAATACTAGCTGGCGTACGTTATCCACGTATGCACACGTGCTCAATTGGAATCGTTAGCTTGATGTGTACCCTGTAGAAAATTCAAACCTAGTAGCTACTCTAGGCTAGTACCATGAAATAATTGAAGGGGTGTGCCATTGTTAGAACGTGTCTACAGCTCAAACTAATAAAAATGTTGTGGACGTATGCATCTCACGCCTAAAAACCATAGTTAATTTCTTCTCTCTCATATACACAAGGACGTGCGCTAGGTAAGGGTGTCGCCTACAATGGCTGACTCGGTCTCATCACGTAGGATAGTTGTTGTTAAGACGACGGGGGCAGACGCTTGAGGGGAGTGGGGGTAGGACCCCCACTCAAAATATGAGATTCCAATAGAATTTCTCTGTACTTTTAGAATACAAATGCTAAAACTCTATGTATTTATACAAAATGCCCCATGCACTCATACAGTTTGCCCTCAGTCAGAAACGTAGTTTGTAGGCCCACCCCTAGTTAAAAGTATATACTGTACTCTCAAGAGTCGGGCTAATTAAGAGTCACACACTCACACTCTCTTTTGATTGAAGGATAAACATAGGAATTTTGCAAGATTCTGGTCAATAGGAATTTTCCTATTGAAACCCTTTCGTTCATAGGATTGAGGTTGCCAAATTCGTATGGAATCCATTCCTATGCCCTTCATTCCATAGGAATCTCAACATGAGTTCAAACCTCATTTTATTTTTCCTTCGAGAAGTCCAATGCACTTGCACTCTTTGTCTCTCTACCCTCTCTCTCAATCCTCCAAAATACATGTGTTTTCTCCTATGCACCATCCAAAGGCATCTCTAATGAGATTCATGTGTTTTGTAATCCTGTAGGAATTCTTAATGCAAAGAGAGTCTTGGCTCGGTGGTTGGGCATGCAGTTGTGCAGTTTAACGACCCGAGCTCAATTTCTATAATTGACAGTTGATGCACATGGGTTTTTCTCCCATTTTATTGAGGATCAAGCTTGGTGTGTGCTGAAACCACTCGTCAAGAAATATCTTGATACTCATGAAAAAAAAATCTGAGGTACTCATACTAAAATGGTTGTATGCATCCCTAGTTGGTGCAGAGGCCGGGAAGTGAAAATCTCTCCCATTTTAAGGCAAACTTTCCATTTCCCCTCGACCCCCGTGTCGCCAACCCTAGGCGACATGGGGGGAGATCGCGCCGCCGGCCCTAGGACTCCTCTCCTCGGCCCCTCCCTCCCGCCGCCGCCGGAGATCACGCCAGACGAAGCCTGTGCGGTCAGCTATGATGGCGGCGGCGGGGCATTTTTTCCTCGCCCGGGGGCGGAGAACCCCTCTGGTGGAGGCGGCGACACACATCATGACAGTGATTCGGTGGCAAGGTGCGGCGGGATCCCGGCGGCGACAGCGGAGGCACGGCCACCCCTCGCTGGAGGCGCTATTATGGTGGCGGCCGGATTCGCTGATCCGCCTTGTGCCCCAGACCTGGTATGTGGCTAGGTTGGGACCTTCGGCTTTAGATGTTAGGCTTAGGTGAGAGGTCGGGGTATTCGGCTCACACTCTCTGCACCCCTTCATGAATGGATAGGAGTAGCGACAGATGTTGCCAAGATGGCGGCTTCAGACATATTGATGTATTACTTTGTATTGTCTTTGTGAATCATTAATAAAGTGGCTGCATGCATCTTCCAGATGCAAAGGCCCGGGGTCATCCTCCTTTTCTAAAAAAAATATCATCCCAGTCCTATGTTTTAAATTTCCTACGATATATACAGTCAATCCAACTAAGACCTTATCATATAAATATGTTTATTGTCGACTCTAGATTTTTTTGCGAAATATTGTCGACTCTAGATGATGTGAAGGGAAAGAAGAGTCGACAATGGATTCTACTTCCTCTGTAAACTAATATAGATATTTTAGATCACGAATGCGCAAACTAATATAAGATCAAGTAAGAGTTAAACCTTACTTTCATTTACTAGGTACCATATATTCTTTGTTAATGCCAATCATATTGCTAATGTAGTCAAAACTAGTTTTTGTGTGTGGGAGTAGTCAAGACTAGTTAGATTATGTTGTACACTACCCATTGATTTCTGGAAGCCAGCGTTGCGTTTCAGCAGTTCAATTTGCGATATTTACAATTCATTAGTTTTTTTCCAGTGTCTAGGAACATGGTAGTATTACACTATGTTGACGATTTAGTATTTCATTATATTGTAAGAAATAAATGATCAAATAGTTACTTGTAGAGAGTGCAAGAGTCCTGTGAGAATATGTACTATATACACGCACGAGCCCCCCCCCCCCCCCCCCCCCCCAACACACACACACGGCCGGCATCTCTCTCTCTCTCTCTCAGGGGTGCTGCTGGAGTTTCTTTTGGGGGCTATATCAACTTACAAATAGTCAATCGACATTGATAGCATCAGATGTTGTCAACCTTTTCTTACATGTATGAATCTTGAACTTAGATCAGCTGATTCTTAGCGATGACTTAGAAACAGGGCCGGTCCTGACTTTTCCGAGGCCCGGGGCGAGCTTCAAAAGTGGCCCCCATGAAGAAAGACATTTCTTTTTGAAAGACATAGTCAATAATTTCATTCATACTGATATATATCACAAAAGTTTATCGGACTTCAAACATCTAACTAAACAACGGTACTAAGAATTCATTAGCAAATACGATCTCATAATACACCAGGGACATGGTAAATTTTAGCAAACAACCAACAAAGCTTTTTAGGTTATACGTATACTGCAGGAAAGGAGGGGGGACAGCTGAATCGTTGGAGGAGAAAAGTAGAAATTGAACTAGCCAATTCCAAACATCTTCGACATCGCTCCATCCTCAATTTCGTGTTTGAGAAACCTGTATAGAAAGAGAAGACCAACTAGTGAGCTAAAATTACATAATTGAGTACAAAGATCAAATGGAAAACAGACTGAAAAGTTACTAGAACTTTTTGAGGCGGTGTCCATCCTAGTTGCAAAGCAAACATAACTGATGTGGTTCGGCTGGCCTACCCCCTGCGGCTGCTCATAGGATGGGACATACTTATAGGTAGCGTGCTGCAGGAAAAAAAAGAGAAATCCATAAGGTATGAGTAGTAGTGATGAAAAATTTAAGGGTGATCAACGGAACCAGTCATAATATTGCTAGGTGCTTCGGAAGAGGGGCGGAACGGAGAACGAGAAGATAGACGCGGGGAGAAGAAACAACGGCTGTGGCGTTAGCCCCTTGGTTAGATCGATGGAATCCGAACTCTATTTGAAGAAACGATTGGCTGAACAATAAAACGATGGGCTGTATAGCGTACGTACCACACAGGTTGGGGCCCCTCATCAGGTGGGGCCCTAGGGCGTCGCACTTCTTGCCCCTACCCAGGGCCGGCCCTGCTTAGAAATAGCAATATGTTGATGACGACATTGGTAATGTAAAATGCATTTTCTACAAAGGGTGGATACATCTTTATTTTCACTATCCTCCATGTCCACTCTAGTTTTTTTTAATAAATACATAAATATACAAGTTTACCAATCTATAACATGCATACATGCAAAGTATAAGATAGTAAGACAAGGTAACTGTTAAGTAGCAACTCAAAATATCCTTGACACTTAAAAAAACTTTAGATTGTTTCATTTAGAATTAATTGTAGTGGATTTAAGGTTTCCTAATATTCAAATAGTACTTTCTCCGATCCAAAATCTAATTAGGACATGGCACATTCTTCAAGATGATAATTTGACCACCAATTAATGCACAAACATGTTGCCTAACATTACAAAAACTATGCGCGTTTAAGGTATATTTCATTATAAATCTAGTATTGTTGACTTAATGTTTTAGATATTCTTTCTTTTTGGACAATAAACTTCAAAATGTTTGGTGGACACAATTGTAAAAGGAGTGGAACTTCGGTCTGAAGGCATGTGGTAGTAAGCATCAATCTCTTCAGAGCAACACCAGAAATCATTTTAGTATTTTCTAATTGTGGATGTTATATACATATCTACATACATGAGAAATAAACATGACCAGCTACATCTGTTAGGCTATGGCTTTAAATTCATGTGGATCGACTAACTTTACCATTCAGGTGGAAGAGGGCTTTACCGTCAACATAGAGGAGATTGTAGGAAGACTCAACTCTGCACTGTACCAACATAGCAGCAACAACAACAACAGTGGCGGCAACAATTATTAAGACTCGAGAATCGAGAAGAAGGATTGTCTACATAACAGACATAATTTATATGTATGGCATATGTACATATATACGTGCAACGACCATCAATTGATGCAGAGGTCGGGCTTTTTTTCTTTTTTTTCTTAAAAATTGGCGTAATGACCTGATATGCTATGGCTGATTTGTCTTTCACCATGCATGGTTGGATGCATGAGAACTAGTCTACAAGATGGAAGATGTATAAGCCAAGTTGTGACGATCTAGAGCATGGTGGTCATTCATTTGCGGGCCTTTTAGTGCACAATCATTATATATAAATTTGTAGGAATCAAGCTTTTTATTGGTCCACTTGGCTAAGTTCTGATCATTGGATCATGGTGCCCTTACAAACCATGCGATTACATACAAATCGTAAAGCTTCAGCCCAAAATAGTAGTCTCTCACGATAATGGCCGACAAGGGGGGCCCGAAGGGCATGGTGGTCGTTTTTATATATATAGACTGTTGTCCATAGTAATCCGAAACAATTGTTCACCCCAAATGTTAGGAGAAGAACAATGGAATATATCACTTTCGATCAGGCAAATGCACGACAAATTGTCTTTTGTGATGTTGTTTTTAAGATGGTACTTTGACCATTATTTTCTATGCAAACATGCTATTTCATTTCATACTTTCTAGTAATTCTTCTATATAAATAGTTTCTAATGTTTTCAATGCTAGTAATTCTTCTATATATATAATCAAACTTAGAAATGTTTGATTCACAAAATCTTAAGAGGTCATTATATTTGATTAGATCGGTACACCTCCCTAAATACTCTGTATTGGACTAGTTATACATCATCCTTTTGTTTGCGGGTATATATGATATGTTATTCGACAAAAAAACACAAATCAACACACAATCCATTAGAGCTAGCCATGAATCTCGATTAGAAAGACCCTCTTTCAAAACAGTTTTCCCTATGGAGACGAGCGACTAGAAACCCTAGTCGCCACCAAGAGAGCTGAGCCTTCCGGGCGTCCTCCGGTGGCCCCCCTCCGCTGATGATCTCTCGGTCGTTGATAGTGAGGGGGCACCAGATCCCGCGTGTGTGGATCGTCTTAGCTTTAGGTTTTAGGGCCCTAGTAGCTCAGGTTTTGGGTTGTTCGACGTCTTGGCTTCGGCGACGGTGGCGACGACGACGCTGAACAAAGAAGCTCCGGATCCTTCCCCGACGAGGCAATCGCCTCTATGATTGGTTATAGATTTGGGAACTAGTCTCTTCAAGCGGGGATGTCGTGGCGATGGCGGCATCCTTGTGGTGAACTTGTGTCCTCAGACTCCACAGTTGCAACGGTGTCTGCTCCAGCACCGACGCGGAGTCTGAGAGGTAGTCCAGGAGCGGATGCAGATTGTGGTCTACATTGGTGGCATTTGAAAGACAGCGGATCGTGTGCTGGAATCGTGGTTGCCAGTTGGCAAGTATGCTTTCCTCCTCCAACGTCCTCTTCGAGCGAGGGTGCCAGATCTGGAGTTCGATGGCATGTCTGGGGTGTTTCCTCGGTCTGATTCGTTCAATGGCAATTGTTTCACCTTTGGTGAGCCACCTAAAGGTCCGCAAAGCTGCATATCAGCAATGGAGCCGCGTCGAGCTCGGGTGAGGAGGTGATCCGTCATATTTTCCTTTGGTGGCTGTTGTGGTGGTGCCGAAGGCAAGTTGGTGTCAAGCTTAGGGGATTCTTCGGTTTTGATTGTAATTTTGTTTGTTGGCCGGTGGTCCTTTGTGCAAAGGCTTCTATCTTTTCAGTTTTATTAGGTCGGTGTCTACCTGATTTGTACTATGATATTGATGAGACACGTATTACCAAGAAAGAAAATCTAGATTAGAATCGAAGGACAAACTTTCATCTTTTTCAACTTTCTCTTGATGGAGTACCGGACGGAGCAAGCTACTCCCTCCATTTCATATGTAGTCTATATTGCAATATTTAAAAGATCTTATATTTTATATTTAGGAACGGTTGGAGTACATTACTGTCGTCTGAAGAACTTTTCGTTGGTGGTACTGCACTAGACTTATCTCGCGTTATCTTTATCAACTACTAGTACTACCCACGGGCTTTGCCTGCTCGATCACATGAATGATTCCTCGGAATCGATGGCGTATGCGGTGCTGAAGGTCTCACCGGGGACGTCCACAAAGTAACTTTAGGGTTCCCTTCATTATAGTACTATTATTTCCTGTGTCCTCTTTCTGATAGAATGACGCGGTCAGGTGTTTCTTGTAGCGAACTCATGCGCTAACAGCAGACACACTCCTTTTCAGACTTTTTAGGCTGACAGAAACAGCTCCAAAAGCCAGTGCGTACGTTGTTCTATTATTAGTAATAAACTGAGCTGCTAGCTCCGGAATCCAATATATGCCATTGCCAGCTATGTGCTGATCACCATTGTTGGACAGGCAAAAAGTTGCTGACACAGGCGGAGAATGCGTGCGCATGAACTCGTGTCTCGTGATGTTCTTGCAGATGCATGTCGGAGTGTCTGTTTAGTTTAGGTTTGGAGGCAGCTCCCAGTCATTGAGATGACGTACCAATTCCTACTATACGTGTCATGTTTGCTGCAGACACTGTATTTACAGTAGTTCATCGTACTTCGTCGCAAAATAAATGTCGCTAATTTAGTGGTACAAGCTTGGGACAGAGAGTTTAGGGCGTTGTTTGAGGGTTAAGACAAGACTTTGGCTGATACTCTACATCAATACATGTGTGCTATATGAAATACAAGACCACCATCTGCATACGAAAGTTCTTTTGGATGCTGATCAACAACCTCATGCAAGTCTGCTGGCCGGAGGCGATCAGAGAGCGGCGCACCTCTGATGCTTCGTACTCCCTCTGTAAGCTAATATAAGAGTGTTTAGATCACTAAAGTAGTAATCTGAACGCTCTTATATTAGTTTATTTACGGAGGGAGTACTATTTAATTGCCACTTTAGAACATATGCTTGCAGCTATGGGTTAAAGTACTATACAGATATATACAAGTAATAACATATTGCTCGCATGTCCTTTGGAACGTCACTTATTAGGATATCAACAGCTATTATTAGGCTCAAATTGCAATTTGGATCCATAAGATACACTATTTTACTAAACAGTCTGGGTTCAGCGTTAATGACTACAGTTACATAGAAGTATATATACATTAGGTCCATAACCACACAAATACATGAGCTCACATACATACGAGATAAGACTAGAAAGAAAGAAAAACACACACACATCCGCCTGGTAACTACGAGTTCGCTCTCTGTGGCAATGTCTCGAATGCAGAAACTGTGTTGCCAAACTTCATGCGGTGAAGGGGCGCCCCACTCGGCTTGATGGCACACGCAACCTTGTCCTCGAGGGGGCACCGCGCTCTCAACATGGAGAACACGTGGTTGTTCAGCCTCCTAGCCTTCCTCATCGCTTCAAGGATGACCTCGTAGCCCTTCTCGCAAACACCATAAGCAAAAGCAATGTGAATCTCCAAAATCGACTGAGATAAAATATTGAGTGTCTTTAACTTCAGACTGGGAAAGTAGGAAGTGATCTGACTTGGAAGATATTTGGGCTTTTGCTCCTATCCGCAGGTTGGTAAAGTGAAACCGTTGCGGTTTCTATTTCTGCCACGTTGAGAAATTGGTAGGAGAAATCGAAAAGCTCGAAATGCAGCTGCTGCCCCAGTAAGTACATGATAGTACAACCAGCCCATGCTACAGAGTCGCCCAACATTTCTCGTTTCTTTGAAGGATTGGTCATGCTATCTTCCAAGTAGCTCTGGATAAGATAAGAAGCAAAAATCTACTTGTTCAGTCACTGCAAAAGGATGAGGCACTAAAACTATGCTGCAATCATGAAAGAAATTCATCAATAGCTCTGAAGTTTTATGCCATGGCAGAGGGAGTAGAACTGCTAAAGCCAGAAAAAAGAGCAATCGGTATAAGGTAGAGGCTACGGAGAGATGTGATTTGTTATCTATGCAGTTATTTTTTAAATAGGTGGAATAAACATTCAGAAGCTGCAGCTAAAAAGCTGTAGATGATGGGCACAACAGAGTTTACTTACATACTGAAGACCACTAAAAACACGATAGAAGTCCTTCGATGTGGTTATGTCAATGAAACCTGTCTTTGGAGTTGCACTCCATTTGCTGTAATGTCTATCCAGGGCAGCACTTGTGAAAGCAAGAGCGTACTCCAGCACGCTCCCTGAGTTGAGATTTGACTTGTACAATAGGCCTATTGCAAAGAGAAGTTTAATCCAAACTCGTAACATGGTAAAAGCAGTAGATAAGAAAAACACAGATTTGCATGCTTTAAGGCTCCACTTGGATGGGGCGGGAGGGGTTTGATTTAGACCAAATTTTACTTTTCAGATAGGATTAGGGTGAGCCCCACCTGTTCTGAACCCATCCAAGCGAAGACCTAACTAGCACTATTGATTTCATTACAAGAAACACCAGCTCTACAAATTGAGATGCCTAATCTGGAGGGTAAGCGTCCACAAACTTTATCGTTTTTTCTGAAAGATAACAAGCAAAAAAACATCATTTAATATGGACTTACTAGCAGCTTCAGCCTGCTTTGACATGACAAAATATGAAGATGGATTTGCGCATGCAGGACTCGATGCAACTGCACTGGTGGCAGCACTGAGCAGTGTGGTAAATGGAGTATTATCAGAGTAGGCATGCTTCACTTGCCCATCATTTCCTGGTACCAATCCCAGCCATGGAGCTGATTGCATGAACTGTGTAGTGTCGATTTGTCTCTGTTGGAGAACCAAATATGGACCAGTAAGATAAATGGAATATTTTACAACATTATAAAACAGGAGGGACAGAAAAAGTGACAGACAAAAAAAAAACACCTACAACTGAATGACATCTGCTTACATCAGAAAGAATGCAGACCGATGTGTTTATATAAACCAAACAACTTAACAGACAGTGGAATGGACAAAGAACATTAACATGTATAAGCAGTGTAAAAGCTCAAGCAGGACAATGAAAGCATAACGCAGAATAGTAAACCTACAATTTGACAATCATGGAAAATAAAAAAATTTGCCTACGGAAATAGGCTCACCAAAACAATGTCCAGAAGGCTCATCCAATACAAAGCACTTCCAATTTCCTTAAGGTCATGAAGAACTTCAACTTTCACATCTAATTTCGCTTCCCATGTCAATATTTCATGAATTATCTTCTGGCAGCCTACAATACATGCAGCATGCTATTCATAAATAAGGAGTTTGACTAATTAAGGAACCTGCCAAAAACTTGTATGGTCCAGAACCATCCAATGCTAGAAAACAATATGGACTTATAAGTTAGAATTTGATTCTACCACTTTAGAACCACACTGACAATGTACCAAATTAGCAGCATGAAAAACTATGATGTTTAGGTAGTCCTCTGTTCACTTATGTAGTCTTTTGTTCTTTAGGAGATACGATATCATAACTAGTACATCATCTAAAATGAAACTTCTACAGAAGCTTAGTTTCCCTTGTAAGATAAGCTCAAGCAGAACAGACTGGGCAACTGTACATAAATGTGGGGTGATAAATGATAATCACCCAAAAGTAGCACCAACACCTAGGATGGTTCTTTGAGTAATTATGCAGCACCCACTATGTTATGTTTCATGCGGGTATTTGCAGAAAGCCAGTATGGGAGCCCATTCCTGTTGGGATTTGGAACTCTGATTGCCACCAGCTAACATGTTACCTGATATACCACCATCAAACGAAAGAAGTCCAATAGACTTTGGCAGTGCTTCTTGCAATCCTGTTACTTTTGGCACCATAGCTGTTATCTGAACAGGAAGAGCAAATTATTAGTCACTTAGTATCTAGTCCAAAAAAATAGTACTCCCTCCGTTCCATATTAGTTGTCGCTGAAACGGATGTATCTAGCAGACGTATTTCAGTAGATACATCCATTTGAGCGACAACTAATATGGAACGGAGGGAGTACTTAGTAAACTTCATGTTGTCTCCTAGGTCTGCCTTCCTAGTATTTCAGTTATCAGAGATGCAGCCAAGCACTCAAGCATATTTTTATACAGTAATTTTACTTTGGCTTGTTAGGATACTGTGCCTTGAGGACATGTTACCTTAAAGTTAGCTAACAGTTATACACTCACCTTACTTGATATATGATCCAGTAAAGCACGGATAATACCAGGTAATGATCTGGAACCAAGAAGTTTAACAACTGCAAACATGTGAGGGATCCCAAAGAAGTCACGGTACAGACCAGCAAGACCCTGGTATGCCATTGTCAAATCCTACAAAGACAATGAGAGTGCAGCTATAGTGATTAAGGTCTCTGGTGGATATCATGTTGAGGTAAACATGGTAACACATTTTGGATGAGTGAAAAGGAAAACGTCATGAAGTCTGAGATGCAATGATGTCATATCTTGCAAATTGTACTGTTATATATAGTAATATCCCAGCTATCCAAATCCTATATATGTAAGAGTCATCCCCACTAACTTATTTATCTCAACATGCAAGTATGCCACCTCACCATACAATTATGAATGGGTAAGGCCCACTTCAACATGCAATCATGCATGGGAAAAGACCCACCACAACATTTAACATTTAACCATGCATGGGAAAATATTTTCCATCAAATTATTCTATTTATATTCAACAAATATTGTTACAACCACACATAATAAAATATAATAACTCCTATGTATTTTAATTTTTTGTTCTCATGTTACCAACCCAAATTTTTATCAACCAACTTCCGCAGCAACGCGTGGGGTATCCGCTAGTAACTTTAAATCTGCCTTACTCCCAGAGTTGCTCATTAGTCCATGATGCTTTCATTTTTTCATCAGAACTTCATGTTATATAACTCCAAGATTTAACTATGTGTAGCACTTGCATATTCATAAGTAAAAAATACTGGAAATGACAAGTGGCATATTCAGTGACAGGTACTGGAAATCGCAAGTGGCAGATTCCTAGCAGGTGCTTACATGCGATCCACAGTAGAAGTAAGGTTTCCCAGTAGAAGCATCTGATCGCTGAGAAGAGTGATGAGCTCCTTTTAATGATCTCACAAACCGTTGTGTAGTATTACACAGGATGAAATTGGGCAAGAAATCTGTTTGCATCTCATTCCATATCTGGGCCGATCAGAAAAATTGTCAAATTTAGATAAAACTTTAACTGGATAAATGAACAAGCATTTTTTTGCAGGAATAGACATAGAAATGCATATCAATATATCATATTGTAGCATCACTACTGATACTGTGAATTCCCAGCAAAAGCATAAAGGTTTTGTCTTTCATGTGCAACTGCCCACAATAATACATTGTTCACTAGTTGCACAGACGAAGAATTACACAACAGAAACTAGTGAATTCTCCAACCAGAGAAAGAACAAGCTAATACAAGAAAAAGAAATACAGGTCATGACTACCAGGCATATTGAAATTCAATCTCATTACTAAGTCATATTACACATCAAAATAAGCATGGAAGTAGCCCAAACCTGAGAAGAGATGCGACTCGAATAAGAAACCAGTGAAAGGTTCTCTTGCATTTCACTAATCATAAGAGAGTAAGAATCCAGTTCAAGAAATCTTGATATTGACTGATGTGTAAGCTCCAAAATATCCAGTAGTTGTTGTAGTTCCTAATTGAGAAGACAAACGAGCCAAAGTTCCAAACAGTGATTGGCCAGAATAAACATGTAAATTGCTTAAGAAAATATAATTGAACACATGATAGATTGTCTGAACAAAAGATAAAAGAATCTTACTACAACACCGCATAGATCTCCATATTCAAAGCGCTCCAGTAGGAAATCGATATTTTCTCGGAACAGTTTGTTCATTCTCTGAGTAATTAGACTTCTTAAGTCAATTGTCCTCCCTAAGATCTGAGACGTGAAATGAAATGTTTCAGGAACACTGGAACACGGTAAAGAAAGATTTGGTATGGATAGTAGCCTGAAATGAATAGAGATTGACATGTAGGCAGATGAACTGAGCATGAAACCAGATGGTTTTGCGTTCATGTCTCAAAGACAAAGGACGAACCAAAAATCAAACACCAAATGCTAGTTTAGAAGCTGAAAGCACAGCTGTAAAGGGTAATTGAAAGGTAACCCCACCAAATCTTGATTGTGCATGCAAATTCAAGAAATCACAATATAGATAGTGCGGCAGGCATACCAAATATGATAAAATAAAAAACTCCGTATGGCATTTAACACAGCACCCTTGGCACTAGTACCCTTATAATATGTGCAGTTTCTCTCATGAGTGTATACTACCAGTGTAAAACACAAATTTGGAAACAAGGAGATATTGATGTGGCTCTCAAAATGTAGAAAAGTATATTTCTACAGTTTGTTAGTATTAAAAACTGTTCTAATTAACTGACTAGAAATCAAGGATCCAACATTTAGAAGACTGAAAAAAAGGTATGTGGTTCATAAATACTACTCCCTCCGTTCTAAAATAGATGACTCAACTTTGTACTAACTTTAGTACAAAGTTGGGTCATCTATTTTGGAACGGAGGGAGTAATAATTACATGAACAGCTGCTATTGACCAATAGATACCGAAAAGCCTCAACATAAACCATATCAAATAAACCCTTACCATGACTCTTCTTAGCTTGAAAATTGCATCAAATCTCAAGGGTTTGACAAAGTACTTCTCACCATCATCACATGCATAGGTAAATGAACTATCAAGAAGAGTACTGCATATGAGGGAGGGAGATGGATCAGCACAGACAAAAAAATGCATTCCAGGTAAATCAGTGCACAGGTAAAACTGAAAAGAGAAGGTTCATACCTTGCTGCACAACTCTTATAATATGTAAAGATGACCTCATTAAGCTTCTGAACCAGAAGATCAAAGGAAAGATCGACCTGCAAATCAGTGCAAAAGAAACACCAGTAAGATGCTTTACAAATGCAAAACAGGAAGATTAATTATAATGTTTCAGGAACTTCCAGCCCATAGCAACAACCTTTTGCCTAAACATGTCAATTTCCCAAAGTTCATAACTGTATAAGCAAGCAGCTCGAAGATGAACCGAAATGGGCTCTGGTATTACACCAATGGTGAACATACACTCATGCATGTAGTTATTTTATAATTTGAAGCAATAATGGACAGGAATTTTTGGAACATGGTTCCATGTGGAACCATGTGCACCGGTTATGAACAGTAAAATCAGAAAAAAAAACTAGAAGAAATCTTAAAATTCTGAATTTTAGGGTATCAAACTTGGTCAACTGGCCTACTCACACGTGAATTTTCACCAAGAAATGGCATCCGTGGTATTCTAGGCAAAAAAGTCAAAATCAATGCTATAAAAAATATTGCTGTTTGAAGTAATAGTAAGGTCCGATTTGTTTTCTTCGCTGAGAATACCATGTGTGTCATTTCTTCATGAAAATTCACGTGTGAGTAGGCCAGTCGACCAAGTTTGATACCTCAAAATTTCAGATTTTTTATTTTCCTACTTTTTTCAATTTTACTATTCACGTGTGTGCGCGTGGAACAATGTTCACCTTTGGTATTTTCGCAGTAAAATTACTGAAAATTAAAATGCAGTAGAAACACTATAGTTGTTTCTGAGGAATGGACATGACATAATTACACAATGTGTGTCCGAATAGTTACACCAGCAAGTGATAACGAGAACAACATATAACCAATTTAGCTCATTCCACAAACTTTGTAAGAATGACTGCACTTGTGATTAGACTGGTAAAAGACAAGAAATCCTTGTGGTAAATGAGAATATCTCAAATGACTGGCAATATAAGCAAACATGTTCATAACACCATATAAAATATTAGCACGTCATCCAGTATAGATAACAACACCATATAAGAATCATGAGTTTGCCTTAGTAGACTTTTTTATAGATAGATGTTGTGAGAAGGGAGGAAGAGAGCAATGAGAAGGGACAAGATGTGATAGCAGAAATTTGAAACCGTCTTCAAATGGTTATTAAACAAAGGGGTAAAACAGCACAGATTCTTCAGCTCCTCTACCCTCCATCAAAAAGCATGAATGCAATGACAGGAGTTGAAGACGCTGATATTCAGTCAAGAGATGAAAAACAACCAACACTCGGCATAGCAACGCAAACTGAAAAAGGGCTAACGCCATAATTGTAATTGCTCACCTCAGCTTCAATTTCGTCATAGAGAAATCTCTGTTTGAGATAAGTTAGTGCATGTTGAGCAGAGTCATTGTAGAGGTCAAGTGGTATCAAAATGCTTTCAAGAAGGCCAGCATCTTGAGATTCAATGACATGATCCACCAGCATCCAGGGGAGGGAACATTCGATTGGAAACTGTCATCAACACCAAAGTTAGTATAAACAGTGCATGACCATAAGCTGTATAAATAAAATTGTGGAGTGGCAACTCGGCTAGCTGCAACTAGTTAAACATGATTTAGTATGTAGAGTTAATATGGACCGAAACGCTTTCATAGTATTTCCCGACAGACAGGATAGTATTATCCTCAGAAGGCAAACTAGAACACGAAAACACAGCACAGTCAAGAGCCAAAAGACAAAGACAAAAGCACATAAATAGGTGATCTTTTAGCTTGTAAGCCAAAGTTAAGCCTAACCAACCAGCCCCCCCCCCCCACCCACCCTAAAACTCTATAGGAAGTGCTACGCTACCATCTTCAATCCTGTAATAAGTACTCCCTCCGTTCCATAATTCTTGTCGTGTTTTAGTTCAATTTGAACTAAAAGCATGACAAAAATTATGGAACGGGGGGAGTAGAATTTGTGAACAAAGATCAATGTATTGCTACCTCATTTGTAATGAATCTTATATGTGTGATCTCAAATAACACAGTTACAAGCGTATCATATGATATCCTACATTAAGGCCCTGTTCGGTAATCACCCGCTCCCGGAGTCTGCGGAGCGGGGAAACAGCAACTCCTCCGTTTTAAGCTGCAGCTCCGCCAACTCCGCTCCCGGAGTTGCGGAGCGGAGCGGTACCGAACAGGGCCCAAGTGTCCTCGACTCTTTGCATATGTTGAGTATTCACCATGCTTCTCCAAGTTACATATGTCCAAATTGAATTAGAATTCTGGTCATGAAACAAACATAACTTGCAGAACTAATTTGGGTGTAAACAATGGAAAAGAAACAAAAAGGAATGATAAACTTGCCACTTAAAGAGATTTGATGTGGCAATCCTAACACCAGGACACTTCAAAGCTATATCTAAATTCTTATTAATAGTTGTTATCATCTTGAATTTCATTGTACTTCACTAAGCAATGTGAAATGATGCACCTGGATAACACGGGAAGATTCCAGGTAGAACTCTCGAAACCAAAGAAATCCAAGATCAGTTAGTGTACCAATCGTTGCTGCATGTGTCCACAAAAGTTGACAGTTAATTACATTATCCAAAGGAAAATAAAGTTGAAAATACTAAATACAAAATTTCCGAATTTAGATTGGCACTCTTTAATAATAGAACGAATTAGAATAAACTGAATGCATTTCCCCATGAGTACAACATAGATGATTAAAAATAGATTAGGTATTGAGCGCAAGAAATGCACATACAGCAGCAACCAGCAAGTGCATGCATATGAGAATTGTTATTCCTTATTTTGAGACCGCAGAGGTACCTGTAAAGTCCAAAATATGCAAGAAAAAACTGAGCTTGTAGAAAAACGTCTCTAGCTGTTTAAGATCTTCCACAGGTATTCCAGAGCTACTATTCCCAAATAGCCCTCCAGGTTTTCTCAGATTACCACCAGATACAAGCTCACAGATGAGAAATTGCAAACAATGGATCTGTATGAAGTTTGATAACAGAAGTAGAAGTTAGAAATCAAATGCAGAGTGAACAAAATATTCGTAACTAGAACACATAACAAAAATAAGATCTACAGCAAGATGTAAAATTAGAAAATTAAAGACCTAAATGTAACATTTTATATTTATTTTAATGGGGTTCTAATCGATTCCCATTCCATATACTTGGAAATTGCACATCAGAATCATCAGAAACAGAAGTACAAAAATAAACAGAACCAACCATTTATATATAACTTTTGTGTTAGTGCAAAATCAAATATGCATAGTTTTACAGTGAAGTGAAGAGAGCTTTACAAAATCAAAATCATCTTTCAAAAAAACACAGTGAACTCTAGATGTTCTAAAGAAGCTCTTAAATTAAATATGCAATCCTCTGTCAGCTCTAGATATTCACAAGAAGCTTCAGAAATTAGAACGCGGTGTTTGCTAACTCCACAAGTTGCCTAGAAATGATTTGAGATTTGTGAGGTGATGATAAGTGATACATGAACATACATCTCAACTATAATTCTGGCCCTTTATCTCCTCATGAGAACAGTATGCTGCAATAGCACAAAAGAAAACTAGCATGTGTTACCAGAAAACTCAAAGTTCCAGTGAACTGGTTAGAAAAAATAGCACCCGGTGACTCAGTCAGTAGATTTGGTGTTATTGTTTAAGTGTGTACGTGGATTACCTAGCCCTTTCCATCAGTTCGGACTTTTTGTTGCGTTGGCTAGTGCATGAAGCTTAACATGGTATCAGAGCAAGGTTTTGAGTTCAAGTCTTGGCTTCTGCAATTTATCCAAAGATTGTTGCTGCCCCCCTTTGGCCATGTATAGGCGTCTTGAGCCATACCTCTGAGTCTATCCACGAGTTGACTTCCCGCGTCACACGTGAAGGGGTGTTGAAGTGTGTATCTGGATTGCCTAGCCATTCCCATCAGTTCGGACTTTTGGTTGCATTGGCTAGTGCATGAAGCTTAACGGTTATTACATTATTATTGTTCAAGTGTATATGTGGATTGCCTAGCCATTTCCATCAGTTCGGACTTTTGGTTGCATTGGCTAGTGCATGAAGCTTAACATGGTATCAGAGCCTAAGGTCTTGAGTTCAAGTCCTAACTTTCGCAGTTATCCAAAAAGTTGTTGCTGCCCCCATTTGTGTCCATATATAGGCCTCTTGAGCCATACTCTGAGTCTATTCACGTGTTGACTTCCCGCGTCACACGTGAGAGGGGGTGTTGAAGTGTATATGTGGATTGCCTAGCCATTTCCATCAGTTCAAACTTTTGGTTGTGTTGGCTAGTGCATGAAGCTTAACAATTATAGCCTTCAATAGTTTTGCCATTTTAGACTAATGAAAATGAGTAGAATAATGTTGTTCAATAAAATCAATGCCACCTAGCCACCTATTACAAGCTTCAAATCTGGGATTGTTTGAATATGAGCTGCTGGAGTCACATGTTAGAAACCACAGAACATTGAATAGGCTGTATTTAGTCATGTCCTTAAACTGTTTCAGATATGGTAGATGCTCAAAATACGCTGCTCTATTTGATAATGCAGCTTAAGTGCTAGACCGTTAGCCTGCTGAATGAGAATTTAAACCATTTAGCCTTTATTACTGTAAACAAGGTGGTGCAGGGGCTAAGCAGTACATACAATTAACAAATAATTGCTTTTTACGTTTAAAACGCTTGTAAAACCTGTGCAGCTGTTGGTGCAACTGGTCTCGGGTAAAATGTGCTTTGCCTCATTTCCTCAGTTTCTTGGTGTAGCGAATGCTGCTCTGGATCTGCCTTGCTGGTGTTGGCCATCCAATCTGCGGAGAGGGTTCGCATATCAGAGAGAATCCTGAAAGAATAGCAAAGAAAAATGAACAAAACATTATAAAGTTCCCCTTAATGTATTGTCACGTTTCAGAAAGAACGATTTCACAAAAATAAATATAGATGACAAAGACAACATCACATTGAGAAAATGTGTCAATCTCAAACTGAATAAATTACTATGTGTTGCCAACGACATAGCGAGCGATATACCAACCTATCTGAGACTATTGGAGCTATGGAGGGTAAATCTCAATAAAAAGTAAATACAAGGATGGCTGAGGCAGAACAAATTACCGAGAAAGGTCCTTCTTCTTCCGAAATGATGTACGAAGCATTGTATCTAGTTTATCCTGTACAAAATCCTGGACCTCCATATGTATTGTTTCCCACAAAGCTTCAGACACCAAGGTGTCACAATGTTGCATCATCAATCCAATACTCTTTATATAACCGATTAATTCAAGCAGGGCCCTTCTTTCTTCTGCAGTATAGTTCCAACGTACTACCTGCATGCAAGTTGCAAAATAGTCACTAAATTTAAGTTACGAACACAAAAAAAAATCAAATCAGTCTTACAGCTTATGAAATACAAACATGGATAGCAAAAGATTTCCGCTAATATTATCTGTTTGAGAGAGACCACGACAGTTAATAATGCAATAGAGTGTTGTATATTGCATAAACAAACAAGAAGAAAATGGATGCTACAAATACTTCTTGCGAAGCAAAAAGGTAGACCTTTTCGTAGTCAAAAAATGTCGCTGAGTCTTGTTGAGAATCTGAAATAGGTGGCTCTTTGCAAGGGCGTGAAAATTTCCAAGCACACTGTTCCCAGATCCTGCCAGTCCATCGACTAAGAAGCTGGAAGCCTTCCACAACAGTATCATACATGTTCCCCTTAATATCCCTAGACCAGTCATTGTCTGCACCATCTGATGACTTCAATGTTATCATCTGAAAGTACAGTCCAGGTCAATATCAATGCAGCTCACAGCCCACCAAATTAAAATAAGCTTCATTAGCTTATAGAAATTAAGTCTCTTTTCCAAAAAAAAAAAAGCTAATTTAGATCTCCATGAATAAACACATGTGCTGCATCAGTTTAATCAATGAGTACAATTAGCAGAAACGATTGAGACAATTAGCAGAAACGATTGAGACAATGTTTGTGACAATGATTACTTTGGTAACTCAAAATGATAATAACATCACCTGGTTCATTGCAGAGGCAAAACGTATAGAGAAGTCATCATGCTCAGCTCTTATAGTTCCCATGTGGTTCAGAATCAGGTAATGCCTCTGATAAGTGGTTCAGTTAAGGAATTTAAAGCACGATAGTACTTTCCATATGTAAATATATATAGCTCATTTTTTAACCACTTTATATAGCTTGTTAATTCATGATGTTTATCATCCCCAAGAAAAATCAGTTTGATTTTATATCATTCTTTAATTGGAATATTGATTTGCTTAGACAATAGTCACATTTGTTGAATCCTCAACCTGCCCCGTTGACAAAAACATGATTAGAGGACTTGGCAGAAAGGATATTCTTGTAGCTCACGAGGAGGAATTTCATGGGGAGCTGGAAGAGTAAGAAGACGAATTTGACTGGAGAAATTTTGAAAATATGATGACAATTCCTTCAACATTGCAGCAGGGGATAAATGCAGATCTGGAAATGCCGGAATAACTGGATCATTCTGCAAAATAGGTACGAGTAATAGTAAATAAATGGTAAAGTAAATAAATGGTAAATATAACCTAAATAGCACAAATAGATAAATTAAACTTTTTCTAAAAAAATAGGTTAACAGAACAGCTAGAAGATGATAATCATACCTTGAAAATATTGAGAAGACGGTTTATCTTGACTCTCTTATAGAGTGACTCGCTCTCTTTCTCCGATGAGGTTGCTAGAACAACCAAAACTGGGAGGACACGAAGTAGGGTGTGACGCTCAGGGAAAAGAAGAGCAAAGTCTAATTCCAATGACTCCACACAGAATACTATAAGGACCTGTAGAATGTCCTCAACACTATTCTTTGAGTCAAGGGAATCATACTGTCATGGACAAAGAAAATAACAGCAACACGCAAGAACAGTAGTTGTAGTAGGTACATGATAATAAGCAGATTTAGAAGCCATCTAAAATTGTACATGACCATCAGACATCAACATAAAATTGTTCAAGTGCATGATTTATAAACAACGACGTCAAATGCCGAACTGCATCCCCACAATCTTCTAAGAAAGGTGACATATTTTCCCTCAGTCAGATCCTATATATTTTTTGTATGGGCAGACTTACTTTTTCCTAAGGCTCGAAAATCTTTGTACTATGGGCAGCAAAATTCTTGTGGTGATCTGGTAGATGTATCAAAGATACTATATATTTTGAACGCGCATTATTTTCCTACTGCTGAGCATACATACTACATAGTAATGTCTAAGAAAGAAAACAGGATAGTAGGATACGTATTTGTCCGAAACATCTCAGCATGCAAATTTAACAAGATGGCCCATCTGGTGCTCAGAAAAATCTGCAAATAGTAGCAAAAATCATATTAGTTACACCATTATAGATTTTATGGCAAACAACTCAATGGGAGGTATTGGCCTCAGAGTGCATTCCTTTAACTAAAAGTGCAAGAGTGTCCATTCTCGAAGCAATACTTAAAATGTTATAATATAATGCAGAAATGACCATGATCACGGTGACTTAGATTTTCAATGATATGACAAATCAGCAACCTGAAGATCATCCAGCTCTTCTCTCATAGTGTCAGTGTCCTGCCACTGGGTGCTTACTTGAGTAAATGTTCTGCATCAAAGTGTAAGGACTAATAAATTCTCGGAGCATCTATGTGGACCAAGACTAACATGGATGCACCTTCAAAGCCATAAATCATAACAAAAAAGCATGTACCATAAAATATTCAATTTCTGCAAATATTGGTACATGTTTATGCTCTTATAGGTAGGTAGCAAGGTAGTTTAATCTTTGAATAGTAAATTGGCCATGGTAGGCTGATCCTAAGTAACTAATGCAGATCTAATAAATGGTTTCTTTTTAATCAGTAATAACTACAGCATGCACCAAACTATGTTGAGAGTAGAATCATAAATTTGTGATATGCTAATATATATAGGTACAGTAACTGCAGCCTGTTGGAAGTTGCAAGAGTTACTCAGTTACACTTGCCACTCAAAGCAAGCAGTCCCAACCATTCGTGCAATCTGCTCACTATTCTTCAGTAGGTTAGTAGAACTCCCGTAGAATCGGGTGAGTATTTGATCTCTAAACTAGCGAATGCATACCTCACCTTAAAGAATACATGCAAAACATGGAAAAGTTACCATGTACTCCCTCCGTCCCACAATATAAGACATATTTGCAAGCTATGTTAGCTTCCAAAAACGTCTTATATTATGGGATAGAGGGAGTACCAATTACTTATTGGAAGCAAGTAGTGACTAATTAAACTGAAGGTGAATGTGGACTACAGCTATCCATAACTCATTGCTGCTAGTTACCCTACGTGCCTATGTCCCTACCAAAAAGAGAGTTTTGTTCACAGCTGTTGAATAGTGAGAAAATCAATTGGCAATCAACCAATTTTACTTCATCAACTCATTTCTTCATTTTGTGGTACGTGGTCTGGGAATTAAAAGTCAAAGCATGACCATATACCTCTTGTACCATGAAAAATCATTAGGTATACTTGCTTTTGCATTCTTAAGATGATCAAGCTGTAGTAGGACATCAAGCAATTTCAGCATAGACCTGCATTAAAATAAAAATAAAACCATAAACCAGATTCTTAATTGAAAATACATGGACTTAACAATGCTACTCTAAGAAATAGATTAACAAAACTAGGTTAAGCTTGGAAGCTCTATTTTCCCTCTACAGGCTGACGAAGTAATCAGAAGTCAAAACATACACCGATTCATCTGGAACCAGAATGATGAAATAGATCCCATTTATAGCAGCACAATTGTAACATCGAAATTTCTACGTCCATGTCTGCTAACCTATAAGTGGATACTCCAGAGACAGAGTTCTGGAAACTGTTACCAGAATGCTTTTCCTCTGGTTTAGATGTATTGTTTCGTTGGCTGACAATTAGAACCAGCTAGTTTTACTATTTCGAGTAGTAAACAAATGTCCAGCTGATATTTAATTTGTGAAATCATAATCATAGACATCATATTATTTCTTGAAAAGAAAGATAAAGAACAGACACCAGGGCAAAAGAACAAACCAAAAATGAGTGACTGTGGGTCCATTGACCAGTCTCTCGGGCCTAGAAAACCTCTGCATATCAGCTGCCAACTGCACCAGATAACAAAATGCTGTTAAAATCTGCAATGATGCTGAAATATTTCTGAAGGTCTTGCACTGTTGGCAAATGCTAAACATTACTACGGTACCACAAGAAAGATGGTGACGATGACACAGGTCCAGACCCTAGTTGATTGGTAGCTAAAGATGACAGGACACTTGTCCTAATGTAAAACATCATATGTACTTCAATTTCAAGAAAGTTCCAGGGGTTGTCGGACAGGTTTTACTCAATTTTGCATTAACAATAACATATAAGAATCTTTGGTGAAAAGTAGCCATCAGTGCCGTATGGAAGCAGGTACTCTATAAGAGACAAGTATGATGAAGGAACTAAATTACTAGACACAATGGGGGTCCTACCTTTGAAGCAGCAGATGCTTGCCACCTCTGAATTTCACGTAAACGACTCATTTCCAAGTCAAGAACTTGATATGTTTCTAGGTACAAATCTGCCTGGCTATGCTTCATTGAATCTGGCAGCTGCATTCAGTGTTCAACAGTCCATGATACTCAGTCAAGACTACAGTAGAGAATTATGTACTTCATGGTGAAGAATTTATACAGCACTAAGAGTATTATGCACTATGAACCATCTTATATCAACATTAGAGAAAAGACTCAATGCACTACTTCATGGTGAAGAATTTATACAGCACTAAGAGTATTATGCACTATGAACCATCTTATATCAACATTAGAGAAAAGACTCAATGCACAAGTAACAGATAAGCTAATCAAAAAGTGAGAAAGCATAATAAAACATATTGAAGAGAAGCTTTCACAAAGGCCAATACTGCTGTCACTAGCCTTAACTTCTTTATCTACTTGAAAGCTGATGAGAGTACGGCTTTCTTAAAGGAAGTGTCCGTGCCTATGATATTTTTATCCATACTGGAACTCAGTATAGGAGGGAAAGTTGATTTTTGGATGGAATCAAATACGCAGTATTTACAGAAAAAAGTCTTCGTTTATTGGGAAAGAATCAATATTTTGGGAGGCCCGCGCGACGGGCTATTAGCTCAGTGGTAGATATTTGGGTTCAGAATCCACAAGATGAAACTTCAGAAAACTAATCAGCTCAAATCAGAGCCAAGTGCAGTGACGATGTGGTCCAATCAACATAACAACTAACAGAAGTCTGCACATATCTTGATTGACCGTCGTGGAAAGTGGAAAAAGGGAGTAGCTGTGTGCTAGCAGATTAAATTTACAAATTAATGACAGAACTACCAGTGATTTAAAGGAGAAACATTAGTTACAGACGTTGTCAACAACAATGTAGAATTCCCGGTGATTTTAATATCCATATGTTGTGGAATTGGAAGAGAAAAAGAATAATGCAATACTTCTTTTGAGACATCAACTGCATTATGGTATAATGTGGCGATTATTTAGATGGAAATAAATGGATGGACAGAGTAAGGAGAAGTTAACCTGAGGTAGCGCCTTAACACAGCTACGGTATGTGTACAGCAAAGAAGCCATTTCCTTTCCCTCTTGAATCAGAGTATTCTGCAGTTCATGTTCATCCACAAGACAGTGAAAGAGAGAAAGTAAGTAAGCATTTTCAAGTTAAGGCAACATGAAGAAACGTATTTACAGTAAGAAGATATATAGGAGAAAGGAACAAAAGAGGGGAAATGGGATTAGAATAAACTGAGCTACGATATACCAAAATATACAATCCTTTCCAGATCCATTTTGCTCCTTAAAACTACAAGTTTTTTTCTCGTGATTTATATTACATTAGGGTACATTCACCTAAACCATTACTACAACAGTTGCTAGGACTAAGTACAGAGCTGAGACCCCTTTAACTCAGGAATCTTGGCTACGTGATTATTATTATTTTCAATAATAAATAGGAACAAAAGAAAGTGCAGTTATTGTTCATAATAGTGGTAATAGAGAAGATAGTGATCGAGGACTTGTGGTGATATACTGTTAATCAATGTAGTGGTGAGAAAATAGCAGGTAAATGGAAAGTTGACAGTAGTCATGATGAGACAAAGGTAGATAGTATATACACTAGCATATACCTACGATGAATCAAGTATGATGATGGTGCCATGAAAAAAAGTATGTGTGCACATGTTTGAGTGAATGTCCATGTAAAGAGGGGATGTTTTGGCTAGGCAGCAAGAGTATAGAACTAACTGACTGAGATTGCTTCTTAAGTTAACATTTTATACTTCATATAGATCAGTGGAGGTACAATGGTACATATATCAGTTATTCAGATGCACCTCACCTAAATACAAGAATTTCCCCCAAAAAATGGAACTAAATAGTTATAGATCAAAAGATGGCATAGCTATTAGATATTTGCAGGGACGTCACTTGAAGAAAAAATATTGGCAACCAAAAGGGAACGAATATATATTGATCAGAAAGAGAAGATCGTGCACAATGCAACAGCAAAGAAACTAGCAGTTACATACCAGCTGGTTGATTGCTTTTGTATCTTCCCCTAATGATAGACGATAAGCAGCAACATCGCTGTACTCTGAACATAAAAGTGCAATTTTCTATTACAATACTCAATTTAACATTAATTGAAATACTGGAAAATTGTTGGATAGTTCAACGATTCTTCGAGAGCAGGAAAACATGAAAAATTAATCACAAGGCATGCAATGGGATGGGTAGATTCATGTCCTGTGGATGTGGCTGTGAGTGGCATCAGCACCACAGTCGTGCATAACAAAGTACTTGAAAGCATCAATGAGATGAAAGCCATTTATCACGTTCGCATACCGATAGGACTATTAGTTGCATATCTTTCACTTGACAGGAGCACGGCTAACCCCTGTACATCTGGCTGCTCGTCCTGAAATTTAAAACATATAACTAATTAATAGAAACTCAGGGTCAAGCAGAGCAGGGCAAACATTACTACAAAAAAGATCATAATTGATTACACAAGAATCTGAAGTTTGCACCCTGCAACAACATATTCCTACCTATGTAAAGTGAATAGCCACATTGGCAGACTGCCTAACCTAAGTCAAAAATGGTTATGCAGAGTCCACAACAGCCTCCCAATAACCCATCAAACTGAACTTCTACATATCACAATTCAAGCCATTGCAAACCCGCGAACTACGAAAACAATGGAACTGACACTAGATTACCTTAACCTGGGAACTAGGCTGACAATGAGCTCGATAAGAACAATAGTTGACAAGTGACTCACATGTAAAGCAGCTCAAATAGCAGTCACTTCATCCAACATTTGAACTACATAGAACTGGAAGGAAACTCAACCTAGCCTAAATTAAAGGGCACCTAACAGCAGACCAGCACTCGACTACAGTTGAACTGCGGCAGCAAAGCATGCCTCTACACTCCTCTAGTGGGGTTCAACTGAAGCAGCAGGACGGCCAGCGCTGAGGCTACCACCGTCAAATTCGCAGCGCCGAAAGCGGAAAGCCCCTGCAGAGCACCGCATTTCCCCGCGCAGCGCTTCTGCTGGCCCGGGCCCGAGGAGCAGATCGGGCGCCAGCTGGGAACGGGGGGATGGGGAGGAGCGGGCCTGGACGGGGGTTTTACCTCGAGGGAGAAGGTGGAGAGGGCGGCGATGGCCTCCTCGACGGGGATGGCCATGGCGCCGCACCGCCGGCGGATGCGGACGCGGGCGGGGCGCCGGGGAGGAGGGGTGCGCGGCCGTGGGCCGGAGTGGGTGGGAGCGAAGTGGCGAAGGAGTGGGAGGGGAGAGGAGATGCACCACCAACTCGTGTCGTACCGTGGGCTGAGCTGTGACGACCGACGACGTACGCCGTGGGTGGGACGGACGGTGGAGTAAAGAGGGGTGAACGGAGAGAGAAGGCGTGGAGTGTACTCGAAGTGAAAGTGGGGAGAGAGGACGACGGCACGGCGTTCGTCCGTTACGACGAGTTACCGAGTGAACGAACGAAATGATTCTGCCGCGTCGTGGACCATCCAGTCCGGTGGAGCTGAGTGGGCTGTCGCTACTTTCAGCCCAGTTGTGCGGGAACCCACCACCAAGGTAGCCCAGCCAGGTTAGGCCCTGCTTTTTTCAGGGGAGATTAGGCCTGCTGTGTTGCATGAACGCATTGCCTCCAGGCAGCTTCAAATGGGCCTGACCAGTTTTTTAAAAAAATAACCACATCATATATTCCGCATGTATGGCTAGGCCATCCGGAAGGTCTTTCCTTCGTCCCTGTAAACATTGTGACGGGTTGAATAAAAGCTTCGTGAGATTGCTTCAAAAAAATATTCCATTAGATGAATGTATTACAAATAATACACATGTGGTCATCATAGAATACATACATAGATGTCTTGCAATATTGCATCAAAAAATTTGCAAGAAGTAAAACTAGAATTTCACTTCGGCAGAATCTTGTGCCATGCCAAAACGTCTCCTCTGTCGCCGAGACAATGTTGAAGAAAGAGGAAAACTGCCATCATACCAAGATCTAGAGGAGCACCTTTGCATACAAGGATATTTTTCAAGCCAATGATTCGGACCACCGCAAGCGACGAGGCCGAGCATTTGCGGCACATCGGACGGGGTTCTTCCCTGTGCCCGCTGGATCCCGGCGCTGTCAACTTCATCCAACACGATCAAAGAAGAGGAATGTCGTTGCGTGCCGGCATCCACTCACCCCCATTGCAAGACATCAAACACAACCGCAATTGCCGACACCAAAGCCACCCGAGAGAGAGTTGAGCATCGACCATTAGGCACAAATCTTACCAGATCCTAAGACCGGCAAGAAGACTGAGCCACCTACTCGTCGGTGCCGCCTATTAGAGCACCACCGAGATGAAAGAAGAGCATAAGCAAATTATTTTGACGCAGCGCCGTCCCACCATTAACGCAACACCTCTCAAAAGCAAACTGCGCCTATCCTATTTCTCTACCGGAGCAAAACTGCCAGGCGCCCCGCCCGCTCCCACCGCTAGAGCGACAGACGAGGACGGACAAGGACCCAACCTCGTCGGTGTCGAGGAAAGCAAGAAGACCGCCTCGTGTATCGCCTGTGTGGTGCGGTTCCAGGAGCGAAGTGGTTCGTCAGCGACAGAATTAACGTCACCCCTGACTAGTTAATATACACAGGGAGTAGTGTTTTTATCGTAGGTTTTTTATGGTTTCTGCTACTTGTTTTGTTTATTTATTTTTATATTTCAGAAAACTATGAATACATATATTCCAAAAAAATATGTACTTCAACTTTCAAAAAGATTACCTCAAATCAAAAAAATATTAACACGATGTAAAAAAATGTCTGTGTAATTTAACAAAAATGTTGATAGAATTGGAAACGTTTTGTGACATTTAAAAATGTTCCCGGGTTTCAAGAAAATGTATGTTACATTTAAAAAATGGTTAACATGTATAAAAAGTATATTTTATATATACCTTCAATGTACACTGTGTATGTAAAAAATGCAGAGTAGACATCAAAACAAAAAAATTAAAAAAATGTTAATCGTGTATAACAATTTATTTATTATGTATATGGGAAATGCACAGTCTGTTCGAATGTAGACATGTGGTGAAAATAAATTAAAAAGGAAGAAACCCACAAAAAACTGAAGGAAACAAAAAAGGAAACCGTTGCGAAAGGTGAAAACCCGATAAGAAAACTGCAGAGGAAAAACTCGCGCCACAGCCACATTAATGGACCGGCCCAGTAGCGGCGAGATGGTGGTCCAGATGGAGGAGCTCCGGCGGAAATACAGGACCCGATTTACGAGCAGACTGTTACTCAAAAAAAAAAGAGCAGACGTGCTCGTCTGAAGCCTGAACAAGTGAACAGATTGTCTGAATCTGAATATATAAGCAGGCAGGCGTGCCTGCTTAGGCATGCTCAAGTGTTTTTCTCTTCACACAAGGAAAAGCTGGTCAGGTAGCACCAAAAGAATGCGTTAAACATCACTTTTTACAGACCCTCTGGCCTGGCCTGCAGCAGCAGCGGAACAAGGGAAAGCTGCAGTTATGCTACGCCTGGCCACGTACTACACCCCTGTCGCTGGCTGCATCCATGTCTTGGTCGATGTGCGGCGCAGTGCGGTGATGCCGGACGGTCTAGGCAGCCGGTGGAGCAGCGCGCATGTGACACTGTGTTCGATCGGTGAATCGCTGCCATGCATGGCACGCGTTCTGCCTCTGCATCAGGACGCCGCAAGGACTGCTCGACTCACGCCAGACCGGCTGTAAAAGGCCAGCTGCGCCTGCGTGTGATGCATTTTGTCACACATTTTTATCAAGCTTGGCTGAGGTTAGTTCATTAAAATGAGAGTCGCAAGTTGGCAAATCTAAGGGAATCTTGTCACACTTTTTGTGTGTATGTCATGTGTGGTTCAAGTGTGGCTTGTCTAAGGTGTGACTCGAATCAAACACTCATCTAAGTTGGTCAAACTTGCCTAACCTAAGGTGTGGCAATCTTTGACAAAGTTAGTCACAAATCAAACAGCCTCTAGCTAGCCCTTCACACATTATATTGTTGGATTCAGATTTCAACATTGTTTCCAACTATATTGTTTTTGCTACACATAATTGATGTTTTATATTAGTTACTAAAATCATGGGTGGCCCTATATATATATGAGGGGACTAATAAACGAGGACGAAGGTTATTACCACGTACTACTCGCTTTGTTCTGTTCCAAGTCAAGCACTTGTTCGTTGGCACAAAACAGCACATGCGGATCGCTGGATAAATTTGTCGCCCAGAGAAAAGGATAACCAAACTACCGGGCTTAGGTGTAGTATACATGCTAGGTACTTCCTCCGTTCCAGATTAATCATCGCGGAAACGGATGTATTTAAAACTAAAATACATCTAGATACATTCATACCTACGATAAATAATTCGGAATGGAAGGAGTAGCATGTACCATCGTCGTCCCAGTGGCCGGCTCCGTCGTTAACTCCACCTGCATGCGGCCCAGTAATGGCTTGCTGCCGGTCGATGCGGTTTTCGCTCGCGTCTGCAGGTCCGGTCGGGGGCCGGTCCAGTCCGGGGAGAGATGAACAGAGACAACCGCAACGTACGGCGATCCATCCATCGGTCCAGCGCGCCCCACCTGCCAAGCCCGTACCAACGCAAGCCCGTCTCGGAGCGGAAGAAGACGACCGTGCCGGTGCCGGTGCCGACCCGTATGGACAGGACGTAATCTTCATCGGCGCGTGGTGCAGGTGCGGACAGAGGACGGGACGATGCGGGAGCTAGGAGACGTACGTTGCCATGGCGACGCAAGCAGCAGGCAATCAAGTGTGGCGCGCGTGCGTGCGTGCTCGTGCGCCGATCATTTGGCCATCGACGAGACTCCGCCACACACAACAGGTTACGTATCGCCCGTGCTCCGTAGCCCCTGCTCGGCTGCCCGGCATGGCTCATGTGGTGCAGTGTCGATCAACCGGATGCGGATGCTGCGTTTTGACTCTCAGGTGCATCTGCATTTGAGGTGAACAATGGATATACTTAAAACGGTAAAAAAAATTGACTTTTTTTGTGATGCTAGATGCTCATGAGTCCGTGTCAAATTTCGTGAAGTTTAAACATTACAGTAGCTCTTAGCAAAAAAGGAAAAAATTAGGGATGTAAAAAAGTTTACTGTTCATGTATTGTTTGACCGATTTGTCTTTTTTGTCATGAGCTCCTCAGATGTCCGAACAAAGCTGAAATTTGACACGAACATTACGCATTGGAACATATTCCACCTGAAAAAATTCAGATTATTTTGAATTTACTATTCACAGGATGCAGATGAACCTGCGCACCAAATTGAATATCCGTGATCAAACGATCTACAGTAGAGTGTAACTTTTTGTTTGAGTATACTACTAGTGTGTGCCAGCTGAGGCAAGCAAAAACTAAAGCTGAAAGGTTAATTTCTCGCCCAGAACAGAAAAAGAAAACCAGGGTACGATCGTAGGTAGTTTCTCTTGCCCAATTTTTTCACTGCACCTCGAGAATTTGTCGCTGCCGATCCATGCGGCTTTCGCTCGTGCCGCGCAGATCCGGTCGGGGGCCAGGTCCAGTCCGGAGGGAGACCGGCGCAACGGCTGCTGCGCGTACGGCGATCCAGCCCGGCCGAGATCGATCGGTCGCTGCCAAGAACCCGTACCGGCGCCCGTCGATCCTCCGACTCCGAGGCAAACCAAGCCCCACAGTGCCAGTTACCGACGCCAGCAGTATCGACAACGGGACAACACGTGGGTGGAGACGTGCAGGTGCGGACGGAGGACGGGACAACACGGGGGTGGAGACGTCGCCGTCGCCGTCGCCGAGAACTGCCTTGCACGAGACGTCGCAGGGCAAAAACGATGGAGCAGTTCAGCCGCTCACCGGAAGAAGAAGACCGCGAGGACCACAGGCGAGAGCGACGTTGGATAGGATACCTGTCCGAGCTACAAGTTGCGGGGAGGGGAGGGGAAGAGCTCTCGAAATCTTTGGTGGGTCGATAAGGGCATGTACAATGGTTGATAAGATAGTTATACAAAAAGATCATCTCTTGTCTTCTCTTATTAAGCCTTTTTTTGTAAGTTTTCTCTTCTTCATCTCATTATTTATCTTAAATGACACTTGTAAGATAGCACCATTGTACATGCCCTAATCCACGCGGCTTTGCTCCCCGGGACACACAGAACGGTTAACAACTTAACCTTAGTTTTCTTTTTTGGCGGGCAGCGAAACCTCAGTTTTTTTTTTGCACCGAAATTAGGATCTTTATTTTTTTAACGAATTATCATAGCAAGTGCAGGGGCAGTAGGAAGTATACTGCGGTAAAGAAGTAGTAGTACTGCACTGTACGTACGTATGCTTCCACGTATGAATCAACGACCATCATGCATTAAGCCACTTCACGGGAGTGGCACGCATGCAAGACCCAACGGCCGGAAACATAATTGTACTCGCAACCGCCTGAATGCTTACATAGTAGTACTTGCTCCGTTTCTAAATATTTGTTTTTCTAAAAATTTCAACAAGTGACTACATACGAAGCAAAATGAGTGAATTTATACTTTAAAATATGTCTATATACATCTGTATGCGGTAGTCTATTTGAAATCTCTTAAAGAGACAAATATTTAGGAACAGAGGGAGTAGTACGTACCATACGTAGACAGTTTCAGCTCAAACCAGAAAAAGGGGAACGTCTCTGATTCTTTCCCAATACCGCGTTTGAACAATTCTACACGCTACAAGGAAAAAAGGAAGGCAGCACTAGTCATCGGAAACAACAGGCCAGGCAAAGCTTCCAAGGACCAAGAGATCCGGCAGCAGGTGCGAGAGTTTCCTGCATAGAGAAGACAAGCGCAAGCCAGTTAATTAACGGAGGTGCCTTGAGATCAAGGCAACTAATGGAACCGAACCTGCCAAAGCAAGTAACCTTTTTTTTTCTAACTGAACCACAATACAGCCCGGGAAGAAGAAAAATAAAAGGGATGCACGTTGCACTGGCGGAAGAGGCGGGCTGACTGACCGACCGACGGAGAGGACGCCCCTCTGTAGTTATCGAAAACTACAGGCCAAGTCAGGTGGGCTTCGCTCGCAGCTTTCCAAGAAGCAAGAAGGGGCATAGCATGTGAGAGAGAGAGAGCTTCATGCAGTAGAGAGAGAGGCCAATCGGCAGTGCTGTTACCTTCTTGATCAAGTAGCCTTCCATTCCATGCTTGCTGCCATTATTTTTGCAGCACCAGCAGAGCAGAGGGACGGTTAACCACGCACTAATGATGCATGCATGCATGCATGGTTAATTAGTTGCCGGCTTGTTGCGCCTAGAAGATCTGTTTTTGGGATGTTGTTGCACCTAAAAGATGCAGACAAGTTGACCAGCAAATGAAGAAAGGAGGGAAGCTCCGTGGCTTCTGAATTCTGATTCATCATGCATGGACCGCGAGCGCGAGGAGGCCCAGCGGCCGGAGGTGGACGGACGCGCAGACAGACAGACAGATCATCGCTGCAGTTCATCTCCTCTCTCTCTCTCCCAAGGACCACCACGACATCTGCAACTGCAAAGCTGGCACACACAGGTCAGTACTCATACTAGTAATTAGCAAGGAGCAAAGCCTTTTAGTATCAACAAGCACATCTTGGGAGGCTAAGCACTTTGGCGTTGGATCCACAAAACAACTCAGGGATGCCCATCATCACCTCAAGAAGAAGAAGAAAAGGTTGTTATTCCCCAGGAATGTCAATGCACTTTGGTGCTTGCCACGCCATTTTTAACTCATCACCCTCCTCAGATTCGGTGCAGGTGCAAGTTGAGTGCTAGTAGGTGGAGGGAGGACAAGGTGAGCAGTAAACAAAATGGAACAAACGGTCGTACCTTGGACTGTTGTAGCCTCTCAAGGAAGGAAGCACATGGACTCTTAAACAGTTGTTAACAGTAGCAGCAGCAACACTTGTTAGCATAATACACTACCAATACAGACAGTAGCATTTGCTTGGGAGCTAGTGAATATGTAAGCCCATCTTTCTCATGCACAGAGTTCTCAGAGCTGTCAACATCTCTAGTGCCTCCATTTCTTCTGTCTTTGCACAAAAAATGATACCAACGCGTGGCCAAGGATTCTGAAACGCAGCTTCCGGCGGCAGTCGGGAGAGGTGAGGCGCACCGCGGGAAGCGGTTCGGCCGCGAGGGGCGCGGCAGGTGCATGTGCCGCCTGGATCTGGCGTCACGGGGATGGAGTTCGTGCCTATCTGGTGCGGCGCACGTTGCGGGCGCGTGAAGGGCCTGGGGGGCGCTGTCGGCGCGGCTCAAAGGCAGCGCGGATCTGCTGCTCGGAGGTCGCGAAGTATGAAGGTGGTTAGATCCGGTCGGATTTGACCTTGGTGGCTCGATGAAGGGCTTGTTGATGCATGTTGTGCGGCGCTCGAGAGGTTGACCCGGGCGAAAGCTTGTCTCCCGCGTGTCCGGAGGCAGCGATGGCAACGGTTTCAAGCGCCGTTTCCTTCTTGTTGGCATCGTCGAGGTACTCTGAGCTCCAATCTTCGCAACTTCGGGGAAAACCCTAGATCCATGGGATCGGACGATGACCGTGCTCTAGCACCATATGCCCTCTCAGGGGCTTCGTCTTTCGAGCCAGGCATCATCAAGCGGGACCGATGGAAGTTGGTGGTGTTTGCGTCGAGGCTTCTGTGACAACGATGATGGGCGTGTGCGATGTCGGAGATGCTGCAATGGTTGCGGCAGTCGACTCTTCTCCGGCGTGTTTGTGGGATTACCTTGGGTTATTTTTTGCGGTGAAGTCGGAGCTATGGCGGCGGGGCCCCTGTGGCGACGATGACATGCAGAAGGTGGTCTGTTCGGTGGTCTTTCGTGGTGCCAGCCTTGCATAGTTCTCCTTCGGAGCTATCTTTCATAGTCGGAGCTGTGCTGTTCTTGACGTGGGTGGCTGAGTTTGGCGCGGGGTTTCTTGTGTTTCCCACAGCCTCTAGGGTGTGGGTTGGGTCGAAATTTGTCTTCGGAGATATCGGAGTCGCTTGCTCGGAGCTTAGGAAGGGCGATGACGCCTATTGGGGAGAAGTGATGTCGATGACACCGGTGTGTGATGTTGACGAGACCCTCTATGTGAGGTGCGTGTGGTATTATGTGTGTGTCGCTCAGTGGTTTGTGACGATTTTCGCTCAGTTTTCCATTTATTAACCGGGAAACTCTCTTCTGCTTTATTAATAAGACAAGGCAGAAATCTTGTCTCCCTTTCAAAAAGAATCCAAACAAGTCCTTGGTATCTACTGTGGCCTAGCCAAAAAAGGATTATTAAGTACACATCATAGCTACTTATTGCTATAGCCTAATTTTATGTCCACAATGAAAGCCTAGAGTGGTACCAATAATGGTTAATTATGAAGCACAAAAGTTAAATGCACTTATTATCTTTTATGGCCTGCCAACAAAGATTAAGTAACATTTTATTGGTATACTTACTACTACGCTACCACTTCTAGCCTATTTTTATGTCGGTGGTTAAAGCATCTACATAATGCCGAGCCGCCGCCCATGAAGGTCTAGCCGGAGGGTGCGAGTCCGCAGCAAGAGGCGGCCTACCTCAAGCACTGGCGGCAAATCCACCTGGTGAACGAGCACACCAACGCCGAGCGCTAGATGCAGGCCGAGCATGAGGAGAAGGAGGGTCGTGCCCACTGGGCACGAGAGGAGGAGGAGGAGCGTCGAAATCCACGCGGCTTTGCTCCCCGGGACACACGGAACGGCTAACTGAGCCTCGGTTTCTTCTTTTGGCGGGCAACTGAACCTCTTTTATTTTCTCAATCCAGATTAGGAGCTTTATTAACGAATTATCATAGCGAGTGCAGGGGCAGTACTACTAGGAGGTATAGTACTACGGTAAAGAAGTACTGTACGTACGTACGTACGCTTCCACGTATGGATCAATGATCATCATGCATTAGGCCACTTCACGGGAGTGGCATGCGTGACCAAACGGCCGGACACATAACTAGTATGAACGTCTTTGTACCCGCAACCGCCTCAATCAAGATGGGAATGGGCCGGGTTGGCCCGCTGGGTCACTGACCCGGCCCAAAATCTCGAGGCCAATGGGCCAGGCAGGTTGGCCTTAAGCAATAGACGGGTCAGTGGAGCCGGCACCGTCTGACCCGATGGATCACACGGGTCGACCCAGATGAGTGCTACGTCTTCGACCAATCTCTTCCGCCGTCGGCCGCCCCGGACCAATCTCTGCGGCCGTCCTCGACCAATCTCTTCCGCCGTCGGCCGCCCCAGACCGTCTCTGCCACCGGCCACCCACGACCGTCTCTGCCGCCGGCTGCCCACGACCGTCTCTACCGTCGCCCTGCCCTGAGCGTCTCTGCCGCCGGCGGCGTTCCTCCCGCTGGTGCGCCTCAAGCTCGCCGTCCCGGTCACCGTCGAGCTCTCCATCCCGGTCGCCAAGCACAGGTAGCTGGCTAGCTGCAGCGCTGTGCAATTTTTTGCGTCCTGTACTCCTGTTCGGCTGTAGCTGTGTAGCAGCGGCTGTGCAATTTCTTGCTAGCTAGGATTAGTAGATAGGATTTATATCGATTTCTTGCGTCTTGCACACGTAGCTGCATGGCTGTGCACATGTTATTTTCTGCAAAATTGATTAGTAGCTAGGATTTGTGTTTGAAGTTGAGATTGCTTAAATCTGCATATGTGATTGTGGAGAATTTCCTTGTATTGTTCTCTGATTGAGATGAATCTTCCATACTGAGAGTTGATCCATATGTATGATTGTGTACATTCAGTTTTTGTATGGTTGTGCATTAGTGTAATGTTGTGTGTAATTCTAGCTGAATTTTGGGTCGGCCCTGGGGTACCCAATGGGCCAGTGAGGCCACGGGATTTAGTCAGAATGGGTCGACCCGTGGCTCCTTGAAACTGGCCTTGAGGCCACGGGCCAGGTCCAAGGCCAGGTCTGGGTCGGCCCATTCCCATCTTGACGCCTGAAAGCTTATACAGCAGTACCGGCTAGTATGTACGTACGTACTACACAGTTTCAGCTCAAACAAGAAAAAAGGTATGTGCACAGGGGAGCGTCTCTGACAATTCCCCAATACGTAGTGCGATTGAACAACTATTATTATACGTACTCCTATCTTGCTGCTGCAAACTAACAATGCCGTTTGCTTTCCCCGAAAGGGGAGGGGACTGCCGGGCTCTCTAATAATACGTCTAGATATATCTTCTTTTATTCATTTCGATGACAAGTATTCCGGACGGAGGGAGTACGATGCCATGAAGGTTTGAGCCTGCCCTGATAATGATAACAGGAGGAGAAATAACCGCAGCTAACCTGATGAATGCAGTTAGCTTGACATGATCGCCAGGCTGGCCATTCACTTCTTCTAATTTTACCACTGTACCACGGGCCAGTGGCCAACGGGAGAAAGGGTACACGCTAGGAAAATAGTAGGAAGACACACTACCGGACTCGCGGTCTATGCCTACGGCCACGGGCCGTCGACATAGGCCCCTGAGCCGTCGGCATAAATCTATGCCTACAGTTGCCGTCGGTATAGGCCCGTTGGCGTAGATGTCGTCAGCGTAGTCTTGTCAGACCGTCGGCATAGTATAACCGTCGGCATAGGGGCCTATGTCGACGGCCTGACGTCAGCCGTCGGCAGTGTTTTTTGTCTGACGGCAACGGACGGCGCCGTCAAAAGCGCTGACGAATCACGCAATGCCACGTCGCAGAGATATGCCGACGGCAAAGCCGTCGGTATACCTCTGCCACGTGGCAACCCGTGGTACTCCTGGTGGCAGGGCTATGCCTACAGCAAAGCCGTAGGCATAGATGAATCTATGCCGACGGCTTTGCCGTAGGCATATCTCTGCCACGTGTCATCTCCTGGTTCCTCCTGGCAGCAGGGTTATGCCTACGGCAAAGCCGTCGGCATAGATTTTCAGCTATGCCTACGGCTTTGCTGTAGGCATAAATGTGCCACGTGGCGAGCCCTGGTAACTCCTGGGCGTATATATGCCGACGGCTTTGCCGTAGGCATAGTTTTTTTCCCCTGTTTTCTCTTTTCCAATTCATTTGACAGCATTTCAAAATAGAACAATATGAAATTATGCAGAAATATGACAATTCATCATGTAAACATACTCAAGTTCATCTAAACATACTCAAGTTCACCATCATCATCTAAACATACTCAAGTTCATCACATTATCTAAAGATCATCACCGACGGAAGTTCATGAACATAAAAGTAGTGCAAGACATGAAACATCATAAAAGTAGGAATATGAAAGGCATGGCACGATGGCCACATGCACGGAATCATCAAGCAAGACCACCTCCGCCAAAACCACCACCTCCGCCAAAACCACCACCTCCTCCGCCAAAACCACCACCACCTCCGCCAAAACCGCCATCGTGACCACCACCACTCTGCCAGATCGGAGTGACTGGGGTCGACGGAGCAGGAGTCGAGCCACCGGTCCCCTACATGTTTCAGAAAAGATTCTAACGGTAAATATGATATGATAGTGTTTCATGAACGAGAACTAGTTTGCCAGTAGTTAGGCAAATGTACTAACCGTACCATCACTGCCTAGTGCCACCCATTCATCGAACGTGGGCACGTGTGGGGGTTCTCCCGCAGGTGGTGGTGGGGGTCCCATTTGTGGTGGATCCGTGCGGTTAGTCCAAGACGCCAACATAGCCTGAATGTTAGTTAAACAAGCAAACTAGAAGATCAGAAGGAATGAAAGTGCAAAAATTTAGCTTGGTTTTAAGAGGGCAAAACTAACCGTCATCATCTGACGGTTGTAATCATCGTTTGCCTTCACTCGTTTCAAGTACTCCCGCACCTCGAGATTCCTATGCTCGACAAACTCCTTATATGCCTACATAATTTAGGTTGTTTCTAAGTGAGCAATGCTGAAAATAAACTGAGAATGCTGGATAGAAAAAGATAAAGAGGAAGTACTTACAGCATGCTGGCGGGCTAAGGGAGTCTGTGAACGCCCTGTACTCTCTAACTGGCTCGGGTTGGTAGCCCGAAGCTGTGTGTACGAGATCGAAGGAGTGATCAAGCCGTCGAAACACGGATACCGACCATTCTTCTTCCCCTGGATGGCCACCACCGCCGTGTCGTCGATCTGAGACTGGGCGACCTCAGCAACAGGAACGTCCGGATGCAACTCCTGATAGTGATGAATGTAAGACCCCAGGTGCTCCTCGGTCTTGCCGTAGTATTGGCTCTCGCCCTCCTTGCGATGACTCCGCTCGCGGGCCAGCTTCCACGACTCCATGTCTGAGAGCGACCTCTTCAACTTGTCCTCCTACAACGTCAAATAGAAGTCAGCCATACATAAGAACATGACGGTAAAGAAGAACAAAAATGCATCATGCACATAGATATACCTTCATGGCCTTGAAGCCCCAGTGGTTCCTGTTTCCTTGGCCGTGTGTCCCGTCGTCTCCACGGTTAGCCTGGGCCTTGATGCTCTTGGCAGCAAACTCTGCATCGGCGCCGAGCCACCTATCCACCAAACTCACCCATCCGTCATGCCTTCCATAGCACCAACGAGGAACAACCTATGCAAATTTTGGAAGCATGACATGTGAGCACGAAACATATAGTTGACTGCTTGAAACAATGAAAAGTTAGTAATAGTTACCATCATGAACTGCTCCCTGTTCAAGGTAAGTCGTAGCTTCTGCGCTTGAGTTTTGGTCATCTTTTGGTGCAGATAGATGTGGTAGTACTGCGAGACGGCAACCCAGCGCACCTCGTACTGCAACTGACGAGCTTTCTTCTTCGCAGCCGCAAGCAAGACCACGTCGGCTCTGGCCTTGTGCTCGTCAAGAACTCTATAGAGTTGCTGCAATCATGCATAAACCAGAAGCAAACAAGGCATGAGTTGAGTGATTCAATGATAAACTATGAACGAAACTGAAGACAAGTGATTCAGAAGAGAACTTACCCAAAATTTGGTGATCACGACCTTAGCGGCCGTCCCGTACTCCGTGTTGCTGCAAGCCTCGTAGTGGGCCCAGCTCGTGGCCAAAACCCGCTGCTGCGGGTCCTTGTCTGGCCGCGGGCAGAATAGGCCAGGCCAAAACTCCTTCAACAGGACAATTCGAAAGAGCTGCGGTGATAAATATGCAATTGAATGCATATTTATCGATGCAACCCTTTCAGACGGGAGACCTAGGTTACGCGACTTGATGTGAAAATTTAATCTAGTGACATGGAAAAAAGTGGACGAGGTCATGGAATTGCTGCTCACCCTCCGATGTAGTCAATCAAAGGAGAGGGATGATCGTGGACCAACACCTCCAACGTCGACGATCACTCCACGAAGATGGAACACCACAAATCCTATTAATTACACCGAGTGAAAAAAATTTAGGTCATCACATATCACATAAAGCATTGACACTATATTATGAACCAACATGAAACAACATCTCAAATTACAAAAAAGCTTTATTTAAGTGTCCTATGGAACAACATGACCTAACACTAAACATGACCAAACACAAAACTTACAAATATTCATCAATCCATCCATCTAACAGAATTTCATCCATCCATCTATCACAAATCCATCTAACAAAATTTCATCCATCCATCTATCACAAATCCATCTAACAAATTCATTAATCCATCCATCTATCACAAATTCATCTAACAAAACATAACAACATTCATCAATCCATCTATCTACCAATATTCATTAATTCATTTAACAACTATGAACATAACAACTATCACAAATTTCATCCATGCATCCATGCACATAACAACTAGTAACATAATGCAAAAAAAATCATCCATGCATCCATCTCACCGTTGTAGGGGTCGCCGGGACGGGCGGCGGGGCCACCGTTGCAAGGGTCGCCAGAGGAGGGCTCCGAGCCCCGACTGGCACGGCGAGGGCTGAGGCCCGAGCAGGAGGGATGCGGACTCGGGGCGGCCTGGCTGGGGCGGCGCGGCGCGAGGAGGGTGCGGAGAGGGGCGCGACGCGAGCAGGGGGCGGTGGGGTGAGGGGGCGGGCT
>NC_057803.1:683181825-683182333 GCF_018294505.1 Triticum aestivum | reverse complement strand
ACGCAGGTCCGGGTGGTGAGGCTGACGGCGGCGGCCCAAGGAGGTGGGCGGAGAGCGTGGCGGTGGCGGCGTGGGTCAGGGTGGAGCGGCCGCGCAGCGTGGCGGGTCGGGGGCGCGATGGGGAATGAGTGGAGGGGGTTCGCCCCGCGGGTGGATAAGGCAGCCTATGCCGACGGCTAAGCCGTCGGCATAAGTGAGGAGGCCACGTGGCACCTATGCCGACGGTTTAGCCGTAGGCATACTTTTTTTTATTTTTTTTATTACCCACATCACCGATCCGCGTAACGCCTACCGTATGGCCGCAGCTATGCCGACGGCTTTGCCGTCGGCATAGTTTTATTTTCCTTTTTCCTTTTATATAATTTTTTAATGTTTTCTTATAGTTATATATTTATTCTTTTTTATTTTATATAGATTAAATTTTTTATAGTTATAATTTTCCTTTTTTATGTATTATTATTTCATATAGATTTTTTATTTTTTTAAACCGCTCAGCCCTCTCCTCTCC
>NC_057803.1:683168037-683178696 GCF_018294505.1 Triticum aestivum | reverse complement strand
CGACGCGTCCGTGAGGGGGGGGGCACACCCCGGAGACGTGTGCCGCCTCTTCGGACATGCCACCACACCACCCCGCATGTATGAGGGCCGGTGCGACGCTCTAGTGGCATTGCTACCCCAGGGCCCCGTCCCGCCTAACCCTGGAGCGGTTGACCACGAGATCTAGCCCTTTGACTTCCCACAGACGTGCTTTGACCAGTGGGCCTCTCCACCCGGTTGTGTCAGGTCAGCACAGAGGGACACCTGGGAGCAACATTCGGGGCCAAACCGACAGCTACATCCCCTCCGTGTAGACCCGATGCGTCCGTTTCCCCCCTTCAGGTGCCGGCGGCGGCGCCGTCCGTTAGGGGGACCACGCCCCGGAGATGTGTGCCGCCTCTTCGGACATGCCACAACACCACCCGGTTGTGGTAGGTCATCCGATATATATAAACACTTGGAGCAAAGTCCCCTTCGTATAGACCCGATGCGGCTGTTCCCCATTCCAGTTGCCAGCTGGCGGCGGCACCGTTCGTGAGGGGGGTCACACCGCTCTGTACAGAACCGAAAAATAATGTATGTATGCTTATTAACACATACGGTATGTAAGTTAGTTAAATAATAATAATAAAGAAAACAGTGAAGAAAAAGAAAAAAAACTATATGTATGGTTATTAACACATACTATATGCTTATTAACATACTATATGCTTATTAACACATACTATATGTATGCTTATTAACACAATCTATATGTATGCTTATTAACACATACTGTATGCTTAATAATAATAATAATACTATATGGAAAAAAAGAAGAAAAAAGAAAAAAAAAACTATGCCGTCGGCATAGCTGCGGCCAGATGGACATCGCCGCGGATCGATGACGTGTCAGATATGCCGACGGCTGCCGTCGGCATAGGTCCTGGCCGGTGCGCTCTGGATCGATGACGTGTCACCCGTATCTATGCCGACGGCCGCCCGTCACGGCCGTCGGCATAGATTTGACGTCGTTAGCCGGCCGTGATGCCCGTTGTCGGCGGGCCCGCATCTATGCCGACGGCCTATATATGCCGACGACAGCTGTAGGCGTAGTCTTGGATAAGCTGACGGCTGTTGTGTGCCGACGGCTGCTGTCGGCGTAGACGTGGATAGCCCGACGGCCATTGTACGCCGACGGCCAGGAGCTAGCTGTCGGCATAGCTCGGACAAGGCCGACGGTAGCCGTCGGCATATATTTGGCTGTCGGCTTAGAGCCCTGTTCCGGTAGTGACAGCACTAGTCATCGAAAGCAACGGGCCAGGCAGGAGGCGAGCTTCCAAGAAGCAAGAGAGAAGAGACGAGAGAGTCCCCTGCTGCATAGAGAAGACAAGTGTAAGCCAGTTAATTAGCGGAGATGCCTTGAGATCAAGGCAAGTGAGTACTCGAGTCGAGCCCGCCGAAGCAAGTAGTACGTAGCCTTTTTCTAACTGAACCGAAGAAGAAAAATAACCAGGGCTGCACGTTGCGCTGCACCTTTTTGCTGCCATTATTTTGTTTTGCAGCAGAGAGACAGTTAACCACTCACTGATGGTGCATGCATGGTTAGTTGCCGGCTTGTTGCACCTAAAAGATGCAGGCAAGTTGACCGGCAATGAAGGAAGGGAGGGCAGCTCCGTGGCTTCCGCTGCATCATGCATGGCCTGCGTGGATGGAGTCCAGCGACCGGAGGTGGACGCGCAGACAGCCAGATCATCTCCGCAGTTCATCTCGTCTCAAAGACCACTGCATCGTCGTCTGCAAAGCTGGCACAAACACAAGTCGGCAGTAGTAGTAGCAGTAGCATAATTAGCTAAGCACTTTGGGAGGCTAAGCACTTTGGCGTTGGATCCACAAAACAACTCAGGGATGCCCATCATCACCTCAAGAAGAAGAAGAAAAGGCTGTTATTCCCCAGGAATGTCAATGCACTTTGGCGCTTGCCACGCCATTTTTAACTCACCCTCCTTCTCAGATTCAGTGCAGTGCAGGTGCAAGTTGAGTACTACTACTAGTAGGTGGAGGGAGGACAAGGTGAGCAGTAAACAAAGTGGAACAAGAGGTGGTGCCTTGGACTGTTGTAGCCTCTCAAGGAAGGAAGCACATGGACTATCACACAGTCGTTAACAGTAGCAGCAGCAGCACTTGTTAGCATAATACACTACCAATACAGACAGCAGCACTTGCTTGGGAGCTACTGTAGTAGTGAATGTATAAGCCCACCTGCAAAGAGTCCTCAGAGCTGTCATCATCTCTCGTGCATCCATTTATCCCCTGTCTTTACACAAAAAAGTGATAACAACTTGTGGCAAGGATTCTGAAACGCATCTGTATTCATTCATTCATTTCATGACCATTATTGCTGTAGAATAGAATGTATCAACTGTAACGGCATGTGGCGTGACAGAGAGAGGGGAGTGGGCACGCACGCACACTTGACCGGAGCACGGTACAGGACAGTCAAGAGGTGGCAGCCAAGCATACACACACGCGCGCCGGGCCGCAGCAAACGGTCTCCACCAGATCGGGAATAAAAGCCACCGGTGGACACCACCGCCCACGAGCAGAGCAAGAAAATAAAGGAGGAGGAGCATCCATCCATCAACGGCGGCCGGCGAGCTCCGACAGCGCCTCCTCAACGGCCTCGCCCAGGACGTCCCCGCATATCTCCCTCGCCATGTCGTCCACCTCCAGCCGCAGCATCTCGGACCACCCCCTGCCCGCGATCTCCTCGCCGACGACCCGGTCCGCCGCCGCGACGCCCACATTGTCCGGCAGCCCGTCGCACGCCTCGCCGTCGGCCAGCCAGCCTTTCACCAGCCTCCACGCCGCGTCGCCCACCGGCTCGTCCCGCCGCGACACGCTGGCCACGACCGGCCCTGCGGCGCAAGGGTACGCGCTCCAGAGCGTGCTCTGGCCGATGCCGAGCAGCGCGGCGTTGACGGAGTCGATGAGCAGCCTCTGGCCCGACCGCCGCTCCCTGCATTTCGCGTCCTCCACCTTGCGCTCCAGGAACTGGTCGGGCACGGTTGGAGCCAGAGGGCTGTCCAGCGAGTGCCACCGGGCGAACACGTTGCCGGTCGCCTCGGCGCAGAGGCCGGCGGATGACAGGATCTTCTCGACGAATTCGTACCGCTCTTGCTCGTGGGAATCGTCGTCTTTGCTAGAGCACGGCGCGGCCTCTTCTTCAGAGGAGGATTCGTCCCATGATAACGTCCGCGCGACCGATCCGATCGGAAGACACCTTGATAAAGGTTCTGCAAGCAAGATAAATGTTGAGATTCAGACAAGGGACACTGGCATAGCCTAATTTTATTCCACAATAAAAGCCTAGGGTGGTGCCAATAATGGTTAATTATGAGGCACAAAAGTTAATCATACTTATTATCTTTTATGGCCTGCCCACAAAGATTAAGTACACTTTATTGGTACTTACTGACACCCTACCACTATAGCCTGCAGTTTTATGTCTGTAAAGGTAAGAACAGTTAACATGCCAGATTGGCAGAAAATTATCACACGACAGACATGGTAATGTGTTACCTTGTTTAGCGGTAATTGCACTTTCTGATGAACTGGCAGACTTTTCGTTCCTATCCTCAAGCAGCGCGTCGAGAACTGATGTTGGACTGGGCTCATCAAAATGTGAATTCCGAATCTCAAATGAGTGTGTTTTCTCAAGAGAAATCAGAGCCTGCAAAATTATCCGTCCAGGTTAACAAATCTACCACATTTATGTGTTAAAAAATCTATGTTTACATCTAGTAGGTAAACAAAAATGTAGAAAAGAAAGTACTGTACCTTAGAAGAAGAAAGCGCCTCTGATTCCTTGACCGGAAGTACTATTGTCGCATACTGATACTTATCTTCTAAACTCTCTGAAGCAACATCCTCTTGTAGGCCGGTACAAGCTGACCGTGATACACCAACCACTACATCACTGTCCACAGGAACTCTGCCATTCAAGCTCCCCGAGGGAGATGTGATGAGCTTCTCTTTTCCGGCTTTCCTACGCATTGAGAAGAAGCTTGAAATCTTTCCCTTGAGAGATGACTTCCCATTCCTAGGCTTGGCCGCCTCCTTCGGGGCTGTGGCTTCTCTATGTTGAGAATCTGAAGATCTAGCGTCTAAACGCAGGCTGTCAAAGGCTGATGAAGAGACTGGAACAGATTTTGACCTTGAAATGTTATTATTGCTGGAGCTTTCTCCTTCCGCACCATCAACAGAGCAATTAGATGGTACGGCGACTCTTTGTTCGTTGCCACACAACTGGCTGCCGCCATTAGTGGCCACCTGATCAACAACATCTTCTTTCTTCATATCAGACATGGCAAGCATTTCACCGAGCGTGCTCAAGCTCCTTCGCATCGGCACCTTTTCCCGGATAATCTCATTGGAAGATGCACTTGGCCACCTATCAGAGGCATGCTTCTTACCCTCCCTAGCTACATGTGCCTCAGGAGAGCAAGAAGCATGGCTTAAAGATGAGCCGAAATAAGGATTGCTAAACCGGTAGATGTAATCCCAAGAATGGCATGATGTTGGGCTTCCAAGCTCCGAGCCACTGAAGCTACTGCGTCCTTCTTCAGCGCGATCATAGTATGATCTATCTCGCCCGACCATATTTGACTGTATGCCACCCTGCAAACACTCATCATGCTGGTGACACATGCCGTGTGCTGACTAGTGTATCTCATCACTCACATGCCTTGATACAACAGGAGCATCAGAATCATCAGAGTTACCATGACCATTTTGTTGAAACTGCTCTGCTGTGGTGATTGCGGAGGTAGGTTTTAAGACCACTATCCGAGTGTGCTGTGGACGCCTTTCTGCTCTGGCATGACCAGCATTGGGCTTCCTACAAAGATTGCTTTTCTCTGTTCTACTCCCATGAACTGCATGGTTTTGCTGCCTTTTAAGTGCATTTTCGCTCTTCAGCTCCACTGATCTGGCAGGCTTCAACACGGTTATTTGCTTCCTTTGTGGTGACGTTGGCGCAGAATGGAACTCACCAGATTGCTTTGCGAAGAGTGAGTTGGGTTCTTCGAGAAACTTGAGAAACAAGTCCCTGTTTGAATTCAAAGTCTCCAGAGCATCATGGAATTCTTTCGATTGGAGAAGATTCTCATGCGAGGCTAGCTGCTTTGCTTCAACAAACTTCTGCCGGACGAGATCCATTCTTTTCTTGTCATGATCTTCAAGTGGCCTCCCTCCGCGTGAAGAATCGTCGCTCAAATGCTCACACCTTTGTGGCTGGTATCCCACCTCATAGACATCCTTATATTCCACATTTTCAACAGAGCCTGCATGCTTGTCGAACGACATTTGGTTGTTGACCCTTGCCATCGTGGTTGATAAGTGGCCCTCCGGAGATCTCCTCCTGCTTGAAGGCTGAGCAGGCTTGGGAAAGGCCACACCTTCGTCGAGGCCCATCAGCCTTGCTATAACATTAGTGTTCTTCTGATTTGTGTCCCCCTCCTTCGCCATCTCCTGCGCAATCAGCGTCTTCATGGGCGTGCCGCCGGATCTGTCCGACGAGCTCCTCCTCATGCTGCCAGTCACCTGCGCCACACATGGATCAATCATGCAGCGATAAGCAGACTGTAAAAAGCTGAGATTTGACAGTTTGACACTGAACACAAAGACCAGTATGAAAAATATGTGCTCACCGTGGACTTGAGATCGGCGTAGTCCTTGCGGTCCGACTGCGTTCCTCTCACCGGAGAACCTGCCAGGAAGGAGGAGATCCATAATTAGGACACCTTCCACTAACCGAAGAACAATCATACAAGAGGCCATCTCATCTCATCTCTCCCCCAGCGAAAAATCATCGGAGAGTTAACCAATCATGCATCCGAAAAAATCATGGTCAGCTGGGTCGTTGCATGACCTTACCATCTCTGGCGGCGACCCTGGCGCTGGCTCCAGCGCTCAAGTCGAACAGATTGATCATTTCTTTATTCCTCCAACCCACCGCCACCAGCACCAGCAGCGGCGACAGCTAGCTGCGGCGAAAATCGCCTCTATTACGGCCAGTGTGCCTGGAGAAGAAGAAGAAGCGGAGCAGAAGTGAAAATGAGTCAGGAAATACGAGAAACCGTGACATGTAACAATTTTTTTAAAAATAAAATCAAAAGCAAGCGAGCAAACAGAGGCCGGAGATTTTGGGCGGATTAAAAGCTGACGCCGGAGCTAAAACTGTGGGGAAGGAGGAGAGAATTTGAACGCCGAGGAGGAGGCCGTGCGGCTGCGGGCGTGCCCTGCCCTGCCCTGCCGCTCGTGGCCGGGAATAGTAGGAGCAACAGCGCGGAAAAGGCAGTAAAAAAGGAGGTCGAGACGAGACGAGACGAGACGAGACGAGAAGGGGGCGGGACGGCGACGGCCAGCGAGATCCCACCGTCCCCTCCTTGGCGCCAATTCCGCCGCAATTCCGCGACGGCGAGCAGCGCGCCCGCGGAGGGGCCGGCCGGATCAAGCGTGCCAGGGAGGAGGAGCCAGCGAGGCGAGAGGTGCAGAGGGCGGGCGAGGGCGTGCGTACCGGTTCGGCAGTGTGGAGCGGTCGACGGCGGCGTCCGGTCGGCGGCAACCGTGCCCCACCGGCGGTGCGGTGCGTGGGGAGGGAGGGGGAGAGCGAGCGAGCGAGGCGTGGTGGGGTGGGTGGGGGAGCGCGCGTGCGTGGGTTCTTGAGCTTTTGTATCGTAGCGGATAGGAGAGGGGAGACAGCGAGGGGGGGAGGGGTTGGTTGTTGGATTAACGGCGCCGAGAGGAGGAGGAGGAAGATCGGAGGTGAATCAAAAGGTGGCAGCTCCATCACATAAATAAAAAGAAAACAAAAACTCCCCCTCAACAAAAAAAAAACTCACAGTGTGTTTTTTCTTTAACACAGTACAAACGTGTATACACTTATCCCTATAAACGCACACACACACATCATACCTCTATGAGCACCTTCCAGAGACTGAGCCGGCACGTCATTTTGAGATTTTACAAAGTCAGCGTAGACGCCTTGTAGTTGACGGGAACGTCTCCTCCGCTGTTTTCTTAACCATCCAACCACGGTTGGTTCGTAAAAACTCACCATGTCAGCATTACAAAATGCGATGCGCGGTACAATTCAAAAATTGAATTAAAAAATAAAAAGGTTTTGGCGTCTACCCATCCTTCCTTCAATCATGGTTTTGATTTTCCACCCTCCCATTTCTTTTCCTGTTTATTCATCTTTCATCTTCTTCTAAAAACCGTCTCAACTGGTCCATCTCTTGTGAACCAGCATCTGGTTTGAGGTTAGAAGGAGAATGGCATCCTTTGTCCACCAGAGTTTAAGTCTCAGACTTAGATGTTGGCGCTCGCATTTTCCGGTCGATGTGTGTTCAGTGGAAGGAGATGTCCCGTCGACTACGAAAGACATCTGTGACGACTTCATCAATCTCAAGATGATGTGCCAGCTCGGTCTCTCGGGGGTGTTCATAAGGATAGGGTGTGTGTGCGTGCGTTCATAGGAACGAGTGTATGTGCATATATATGAGCGTTTGCGCGCCTGTACCGCGTTCCAAAAAAAAAAACCCGGGCCACCTCATATTTCACTTGCCGAATTGTTGTTCTTCTTATAAGTCGATAAGTTACAATGAAATTAAAATACTATTTTTATGAAATCGCACTAGTTTAATGTAGGCATGTAAGTCATGGTCTAATCTACTCTAACATTTATCTATCTCTATGATGTATTGCAACACACTGTCCATCAGTGCACGAATTTAAGACGTTGTTTAAAAAGTTAGGACATGCTGCTCTCTCCGTGTGAGGAAAAAGGATGTGCAGTGCTCTCATTTTTCTGATGTAAAAAAGCAGTAGTACTATTGATAGTACGTACAGTACCTTTTATTTTCACAAGGGTATTGATAGTACCTATTTGCAATGTACAGTACTTATGGGTGCGCTCAGTGTCTTCCAGGAGGAGGAAGACGCCGTATTTGGTTGATCGGATTCGTATGAGTACGCCTTCTTTGCCCCCGAAGGAGACGCCTCACCTCGCGCTCACCGGCTGCTTTGTAGAGTAGCGCCCTCGCTTGTACGCACGCACGCACGTAGCTCTCGAGTATCACAGAGACCAGTCGGGGGGTTCCGGACGCCGCCGTACACGCCGGCCGGCGTCAGGAGGCAAGTGGTCACGCTTCCATCAGGATGATGGATGCTGCGTGAACGACGAGGCGGCAACAAGGAAAGGAGCTCGCGTTGCCCATCATCGTCGTCGTCGTCGCCCGCGCGGGCGGCGTTTGCGCCGTGTCCTGTTGCTGTTCGCCTTTTTCGGCCATGGTCCTGACCGCCTTCCGCGCGGGGGTTCGGCTGCTTCCTCCCCACCGTGCCGCGGCCGCCGGCAGCGCAGCGCAGAGCAGAGGCAGAGGCAGCCTTTTACGAGGCCCGGAGACCCAGCAGCTCCCTGGGCGTGGGGGACTGGGAGTGGAGTGGAGGAACCCGAGACGATGGCGGAAGGAACAGGCGCCGAGCTTTCCAAGGCCGAATGGGATGGGGACATTATCATCGCCCGCGTTCTTGTTGCCTAGACGGGCATGGGCGGCTGTGTACGCTACACGGAGCAGTCGGCAGTCGGCAGTAGGTGAAAATGAGAGGAAGGCCCGTTTCGAAAGAAGATAACGAGAAGAGGATCGGTCGATCGGACCAGAGGCAAGCGGAGTTTTTGAGCTCGAGCTCAAATGAGTCGAGCTCGGCGAACAGTAAAATCAGAAAAAGTCGAAAAAATATTTCAATAAAGACAAAAGTTTTACGTGCTCACATAATTTCATCTAGAAATCACATTCTTAAAAGTCGTGAAAAATAAAAACACAAATTGATGCTCCAAAAGTGTTGTTTACGAAGACATTTTGGAGCACCGATTTTGTTCATTTCGCCACGACTTCCATGAGTGTCTTTTCAAGATAAAATTTTGTGCGCATGCAGCCTTTTCTCCATGTTTTCACCTTGATTTTTTTTCATTTTCTTCTTCAGGTTTTACTGTTCATCCCGAGCTCAAAATGAGCTTGGAAGCATAAGATGGCTTTCGGGACTAGGGGGGAATTCGAGCCGAGCTGAGCTAGCTCAATTAACTTCTTTAGACAAGGGCTTGTGAAGTTGACCGCGCTGATGAAGCTGTTCTTGAGTTTTATTTCCATATTCCAAATCATGAGCTATCTATTTTGGGTATTCATAATGTCCATGAGGTGATCGCCATCACCTCTTGGTACTTGTCATTGGAAAAACGTAAAATAGTCCATAAAAAAGCACCCAAAATGTTAATCAGATTACTATGGGGATTTGTGCTTTGGCAGCAAACTATGTTATCACTAATTCCCCTAAGGCTATCATGAAGAAAGGGAGTTGGACCCGGCCGCATTTGGGTTTTGTTAAACTTAATTGATGCTTCTTTTGATGAAGACTTACTTAGAGGGTCACCCGATGCTGTTCTTAGGGACGTTAGTGGGAAATCCATTGCTAGTGGAACTGAAAATTTGACTGGTGTGTTGATGTCTTCTGCTGAAACTTTAGCGTTGCTATTCGGCTTGTCACTGGTGCAAATCGCGGGGTGTAATCGCCTTGTTATTAATTTTGATAACTTGAAAGTCATTGAGACTATGAAGAATGGAGGACGCTCGGCGGGAATACCGGCGGCAGTTTTTGATAATTTGCTCATTGCTTGTGATTTTTACATTGCTTGTGATTTTCCTATCACTAGAATTGAGCATTGTAATAGGGTAGCTAATAAATTTGCTCATGAATTTGCTAGGTTAGCTAGATTATCTTCGAGTTATGATTGGTTTGAGGAATCTACAAGTGAAATTGTACACCCCTTAATAGACGATGTAGCTAATATTTCAATTAAATAAAGTGGTATTTGTTAAAAAAAACTTGTTTAGATAACGAGCTAGTACAACTAGCTAGATAAGAGCATCTACAACCACCCTAATATGAGGCCCTATACGCCCAAACGCGTTCGGACGCGCCCGCTCACAGTGATCAGGCCGTCCTCATTTCTCATTATCCACAATACGTAGTCTTATATGCCCGCATCCAAATCCATATAAACATGCAAACATAGATCATCAACGAGCCAATAGATCGAACGAGAAATATATACAACACGATCGAACTCAAAAGACATGGTTCACCTCGGGCATAGTTCATCCAACATAGTTTATCAGACCCAAAAGACACAATCTTTTGCCGGATAGATTACTAGATACAAGCTAAATTAACTAGAGGAGGAGGTGAGGTGGAGATCACCATTTCTTGGCCGAGCCCTTGCCCTTGCAGTCACGGGAGCGAAGGTGCATCTCTTCCATGTATGCGTCCGCGGCGGGAGGATCGTCATCGTCCGTGCTGGTGATGCCCCTTTCTGCCGCCGCTAAGATGTAGTTGAAGAGGCGGCGGATGGCGCATGCCTGCTCCTTCACGTGTCGGGCCCGTTTGTCCTTGGAGACCTCTTCCTCCCTCGCGAGGCGCTCTAAAGTTTTGAGCCCGAGCTGGAGCGCCTAGCATCGGTCTCCTTCGTGGTCAGCGAACGATGCATGACCTCATGGAGGAGCTGCTCCTTTGTGTCGACGGGGATGGAGCGGGCGTGCTAGTGAGAAGAGTCGGCCTCCGCCAAGGCCCGTTGCTGCTCGCGGC
>NC_057803.1:683161613-683167817 GCF_018294505.1 Triticum aestivum | reverse complement strand
AGAGCGGGACGGGCGAGCCTGCTGGACCGCATTGACATGACGGGGTTGGGAGGAGCTGGTGGAAGACACCGCGGAGCTCGAGCTCCCGCAGGTGTCCAGCTGCGACCGCGGGATGGCGATGCAGAGCGGGAGCTCGTTGTCGTCCAACACATCGCTACTGGAGCCGGAGTCCTTCACGAGGTCATCCCAGCCCATGGAATTAGTCTCCTGTTAGAGTTGTTGCCAGACCTGGCCATGGCAACGGCGTAGGCCATAGCCGGCTGTTTCGACGTGGCGGACACCTCCAGGCCTCCCCATATCTGCCCGGCTGTATATAGGGGTTGCCGGACAACCCATCCATTTTGGTTGGTTGTGTGGTCCGTGGTTGGATGGCAATTTTGCGTCCGGCCAGCAGCCAGGATGCCTCCCCGGGCGTTTGGGCAGCTATGAGGGCTCCAGTTGTAGATGCTCTAAAGAGCTACTTTGGCCAAACCCGTTATATAACAAGTTCATATCAAAACTTCAATCGACTCATGTAATTTGCGATCCAGCTTGATTAACTTGCTAAGCTTGTCCAAGGTAAAGTCTAGAAAAATTTTTGGTTTGAGAATTTGAATTCATTTTTTTCGGTACGAAAGCCCTTTGAATCAAAGAATTAGAACTACATTAAATATCTATCGAAATCCCCGGGGCGTTGTTTGTGCGGCCAGGATGCCTCCCCGGACGTTTGAGCAGCTATGAGGGCTCCAGTTGTAGATGCTCTAAAGAGCTACTTTGGCTAAACCCGGTAAATAACAAGTTCATATCAAAACTTCACTCGACTCATGTAATTTGCGATCCAGCTTGATTAACTTGCTAAGCTTGTCTGAGGTAAAATCTAGGAATTTTTTTGGTTGGAGAATTTGAATTCAATTTCTTTCTGTACGGAAGCACTTTGAATGAAAGAACTAGAACTATACTAAATATGTATATGAAATCCATTCATAACCTCCCCCCACACCCACACCAATTCCTGCAATCCAAAGAGGCCCTTATTTTCATTCTAATATTTAATATGATGTTCAGATTATGACCCAAAAGGGCAAAGTATTTTGAACCCATTTTATTGATTTGATAACTTGCAAAATTAATACAAATTTTAGCTTTGCAAACATCGCCATGAAAGTGTTGCTAGGTGTATATGATACTTCGTATGTGGTTGGAATTTGGAAATGAAACCCACATACAGAAGGATAGATCGTCGAGAATCTAGAAGTAGGAACTAAGGCAACACAGCTTCGAAGCAGCTTGACTTTCATGACTATCAGGGCACCTACTGAACTAGGTTTGTTTCCACACGCACATAGCCGCATTTGCACAACGGTTCTCCTAGCCGCTGACAACATAACAAACAGTCAGAATATTGCAATCATTTCAGTCCCCAGTTCATCTCCCACACAAAAAGAAGAAATTCCCATGTTCTAAACGGGGCCACACATGTACAACACTCATCAAGATTGTCACAACATGTGCAAGATCACTCAAGCTACATCCAACAGTTGCTTCCCGGACAAACTAGGCGCCGCTCAGCACAACGGAATCGGACGACCATGGACGACCGAGCACCTACCTCCTAGCACGAGGACCATATGCATCTCACCTGCCCTTGCGCTTCTTTTGGAATGCGCTGCAACTCAGGCAATACCACTTCCCCCTCGGCTGCTCTTTCAATCCCACGCATCCAAAGTGGAACCACTCTATCTTGCACTGCAAAAGAAGCACAGGCGCGCTTTAAAACCAAGCACCGGTGCACGGAGCTCAGGAAGGACATGTGAAATGAGGAGAATGTTTACTTACATCAGGGTTGTCGCACGCGACCATCTCACCGTAGCTGACTTGGTTGCAGAAGCAGTACGTCGGTTCATTAGGATCGACAGGCAATTCTAAATCTATAGCTGGCTGCTCTATGGGGATCTCTGTGGGCATCTCCGTGGGCACCTTAGCCCTGCAAAAGAGAGTTGTGCTGTTACAATGAGAAAAATACAAATGCCTTGGTTCTTGATTCTACTCAGATGCAAAACATACTTCTTCCGCCCTCCTCTGTTTCTTTCGCCAGCTCTTCCAGTTTTTGGAGCAGGATCAGCAGCTGCGGACCTTAAGCTACCAGCGCCAGCAGGAGCAGCTGAAGTAGCAGCAACAGCTGTATCTGCCGCAGCTGCAGCTGCAGCTGCAGCTGCAGCTGCCTCCTTTTCTGTTCGCCAAAACAAGTGGCACACAAGCACAGTAAGAGAAACATGTAAGGCAACTGCAGTGTCATGCAATCGGCACTACAATACCTAGTCGAAGTTCTTCAAGCTTCCTCATGTATTGATCAAGCTGTTGGATATGAGCGTCGACCTATATCACATTTATAAATCAGCAAAATAAAAAACCCGCATATGCACAACTCAGGAACACTGAGCAATGTCATGCGACATGCTTACACAGCACAACCTAGTAAGACATTAACTGCACATGTAAATTTCTCGACAAATGACAATTATAATTAAAACATTATGTCAGGCAGGTACGATGGCAGATATGTTCTGCTTGGAATATTAAGATATAGAAAGTGGCATGACTTTATTGTCAGTTGGGTGGAGGGAAAAAATGCCACAAATTGATAATTTCCTTATCAATAAAAAACATGCCAAACATTTTTTTACATAAAAAAAGAAAAGAAAAGAGGATCAATGATAATATCAAAACCATTCGTAGGTATCTCATATGGTGAATGAACTGAGAAACTTTTACCAGGTCATACGTTTGTGTGGCTAAAGCCACCTTCTCATCAGCAATCCTAACACAATGTTTCTGCTCCTCGATTGCCTCATCAGAAAATTTAAGTTTTGCTGGCTCATATGTTGTAATACTTCCAGATTCAAGTCCATGCTTAATGTCCTCTATTTCTTGTTGACATCGCTGCTCATTTTCCAGCTGCACACCTAATCAGGGAGAGGGGAGAGGAAGCCAAAGAACTTTAGTTCAACAAAGATTGCATGTCAGTTAAGAGAAATTAAGCTGGTTCACATTATTACACTTACTGCAACAACATACTAGCTCCACTCTTTTTTAACTCACACATCAACATGCTCTCCTGTATATATGCCTTTGACCATTACCTTGTCTATTTTACATGTTAGTAAACTTTCTTTAAAATATAAAGGGGCAGCCCGGTGCACGCAGCTCCCGCTTGCGCAGGGTCCGGGGAAGGGTCCGACCACTTTGGGTCTATAGTACGCAACCTTTCCCTACATTTCTGCAAGAGGCTGTTTCCAGGACTCGAACCCGTGACCTCATGGTCACAAGGCAACAGCTTTACCGCTGCGCCAGGGCTCCCCTTCCTTTCTTTAAAATATAAAGAGTGGAACTATTTTTTACGGCGTCTAAAACAACATTTGCACATGGCAAATCCAAACAATTTTGTGCATATCAGTAGCCAAATTTTAAAGTTGACTGAACACACCCTAAAAATATATCTAAAGAAAAGCAGAGGGAGTAAATAGCTAACATAGTGACAAATCTGGATATATCATGTATATGGCTTGCTATTATGTAGAAAGATTCATTTTCCGGACATTTGCAGGTTAACATGCCATGGCACAACCTAGATAAAATAAAACAAATATTCATCAAGTTTGGCAAGTGAATCCTAACCAGTGAAGATGATATTTAAATTGACAGACTTGCAAGTAGTAAATGCTATCAATTGCAGAACTATCTGCAATCCTGCAAGTTTTACTACTTACTTTTGTTGCATGGTCCTATTGGCTTGAAAAGAAGTAGTGCACAACAGTAATCACAAAGAACACAGTATTGCAGTCACAAGCTAGACATATAACAATATAATCTGTGCATCTGGGACTTTAACAAGCCCTTCGTTGTGCTCAAGTTAAGTTCTCAATTCACATAGAGAGAAGATGAAGAGTTTGGGTCAGTTGACAGATGCACATTCGGAGAAGATGAAGCAAATGAATCAGTTTGCAGTGGCAAAATACAATAGGGAATTCAGAATTTTGCATACCTTGCAAGCTTTTATCGAGCTCTCGCATTAATGAATAGTTCTTGTGCAGCATAGCTGGCAATGTTTCAACACCTGACAGCAATCAAACAGGATATCATATGTATGCATGCATTGATGTGCAGAAATACATCACAGTGATAAATTTACAATTTGAAGATATAAGTTAAATCAAGAAAACACAATACTAATTTAAGGCTAGAACCTTCGTCTTCGATTACAAAACAATCACTCTCCCATGTCCAATATTCCAACTATAAATTTTAGGTTCCAATCCGTCGATAAGTGCAAAGAAAGATGAGAGTGGGAACACAGTCGAGAACTATCACAAATCCAAAGAAAATGATAATACCAACAAGAAAAACAGAGTCGAGAACTATAGATAAGTCCAAAGAAACATTTGAGTTCAGATCTATAATCTACGTTATAGCCATGGCATTGTACACTAACATCAAAAAGTAATGAAACTAATCGTTCGTTTCACCTCCTTTTAACATATAGTTCAAAATAAAGCAAGTGTTAAAGGAGGCACACATGACGAATTACAGATTTGTAACACTTCATGAATTGAAAACTGAATAATTAGTACACATATAGCTAGCGGACGCATCCGGAAACTGGGGACTAATTCATGGGTAATGATACATCACAGGACAAGATTTTGCGCATGGTGGTGCTTGTGCCCTGGCGGCGAGGGTTAGGTTAGCCAGGAGCGGAGGAACAGCACTCACAGGCTTGGAATTTCTCGAGGAAGTAATCATTGTCGGCGTCCGGTGGCTGCGGCCATGGCAGCTCCGCCAGTACATGGAACTGAGGCGCGCCGGGAGCAGAGGAAGCGGGGATCTCACCGGCCGACATGGGGAGGGATTAGGGTAAACAGAGGTCCAGACTGGAGATCTGATCCCCTTCTACATATAGTCTCCTCACCTCACCACGCAACCTAGTGGTTCTGGTGTGTGGGCTCCTTCCTCTGACAAAGCCCACGTGTGCGGCCAGACAGGCCATATGGCTATATGGACGCATTTGGGCCAATCCTAAAAATTGGCATGCCAAATTTTGGCATCAAACCAAGCATGTTCCATATGTATGCATGCATTGATGTGCAAAAATGCATCACAGCAATACATTTAAAATTTAAGAGACAAGTTGAATCAGGAAAATACGCCAATATAAGGCTAGAACATTATGTATTCCATTGGAAAACAATCGTTCTCCCATGTCTAATATTCCAACTATAACCTTTAGGTTCTAATCCGCTGATAAGTGGAAAGAAACATGAGACAGATTACCAACAGTAATACAGGTGAGGACTATTGATAAGTCCAAAGAAACATGAGAATGCCACAAGGAAAATTCAGTCGAGAACTATTAAAAAGTTCACATGGCACAAAAGGTAGGGTCACTCATGAAGTCCCTGGACAAAACTAGCAAGTTCATACTACGCTATAGCCATGGCATTGTATACTAGCATCAACACGTAAGGAAACTAATCGTTTCGACCCGCTCTAACATAGAGTACAAAATACCAAGGTTTTAAAAAGCGCTAGGCGCAGAGCGAGCATTTTGTCTCCGCCTTGCGGTTTTTTGACCAAAGGGCACGCTTAAGCGCTAGGCGTTTTGTCTCCGCCCAGCGCCTAGGCGTGCGCCTAATTTTTTCAGTGGAAAGTACAGCAAATCGTTCAAGGGGGCACGCGCAACAGATTATCCATTTATACGTCAGCAACACTTCAACAATTAATAGTAAAATGAATAATCAGTACCCTGCACACAGCTTTAGTCATGAACAGGTTCAGTTGGCATGGCATGAACAACGCATCTAGAAACCGTGGAGGCGTTGGACCAGCAGTAATTCACTAGCAACGCATCATCCAGAAACCGTGTGATATTCACGAACGTCGATGTTGCACGGTGGGCGGAGCCGCGACGTCCGTGCCCTAGCGCAGGCGGCGAGGGTTAGGTTAGGTTATTAGGTTAGTTGGCAGCGGAGGCAGGGAGGAGCACTCACTGGCCTGGAAGTCCTCGAGGAACCCCATGGCGTCGGAGGCCGGCGGCCGCGGCGCCCGTGGAACCGAGACGCGACGGGGGCGGAGGGGCGAGGCGGCCGGAGGGAGAGGGGGACCTCGCCGGCCGGCACGGGGTGGAGACAGAGAGGGACAGAGTTCCGGTTCGGAGATCCGATCCCCCAC
>NC_057803.1:683154494-683161232 GCF_018294505.1 Triticum aestivum | reverse complement strand
CATTACTCCTGAAGCCCACGCGCGGGGCCCGCCGGGCCATCGTCAGACGGCTCCCGCCGATCCGGCCGGCCCATTCGCGCGCGCGACCCTAAACCCTAAACCCCTCCGCGGGTGGATCCTTCTAGAGCTGCCTGGTCCCCTGGAGTTTCTTTCCCCTTCTCCAAGTTGCTCCCCTCCTTTTCACCCCCCCGCCACCCTCCCGCTCGCCGCCTCCAACCTTCCTCCCCCAAGCAGAAGAGACCTCCCTCCAGATCCAACACCATCCTCCCCTCGTCGCCATGTACCGCGCCGCCGCCAGCCTCGCCTCCAAGGCCCGGTGAGTCGCCGTCGCATTGGCCTCCCCCCCGCCCCCTCTCTGCTCCGGCGCGGTGCCGCGCTGGGGTTTTATGTTTGCTTGTGTGCGAATCACAGCTCGCTGACACGCGTGTTTTATGCTTGTTGCAGGCTAGCCGGGAGCAGCGCCCGACAGGTGAGCAGATTGTCCTGGCTCCGCGCCGATCGCCGGCCGGGAATGGTTTCAATCTGACGGATTCGTCGTCCGCCCCCAATGCGGGGCGGGGTGTAAGTGTTTTGGTTTCTGTCCTTGTGTGGTAACGTGCTTGGGTTCCGTGCAGGTCGGGAGCAGGCTCGCCTGGAGCAGGAACTATGCCGCCAAGGACATCAGGTTCGGCGTCGAGGCCAGGGCCATGATGCTCAAGGGTGTCGAAGACCTGGCTGATGCGGTCAAGTTGACTATGGGTCCCAAGGTATGCCCTACGTCCGTGCGTTATTCATGTACAGAGTTCGTGGTGCGAGTGTCTGAATTGCTCTAGAGATTGTAAGATTGTGGCTGCCGGCGCCCGCAAACCATGTTGCTATCAAATCTATGAATTCCACTAGTAGACAAATGCTAGACTAGTGCTTGGCTTATACGTTAGCAGTATATGTCTGCCCTAAGTGTAGTAAGTAATACGAGTTGTTGGATGCTACGTGTATTACAGATGAAATTTAGTTGTAAATTACCATAAATAATTTTCTGATACCTTGTAGTAGTAAAATTATGTATATTTTGGCATGTGCGCAGAACTGCAGAAATTTGGGTTGACTTTCGTAGCACATATGAGAGTTGTTATGGCAGTGCTGAACTCATATATGTACTTACATTACAGGGGCGCACTGTTATTATTGAGCAAAGCTTTGGTGCTCCCAAAGTTACAAAGGATGGAGTCACCGTTGCCAAGAGCATTGAATTCAGTGACAGAGTCAAGAATGTAGGTGCAAGTCTTGTGAAGCAGGTTGCTAATGCGACTAATGATACTGCTGGAGATGGTATGACCTACTTCTGTACTATCATCCCATGCACATACGTTTTAATGGACATGTCTTTTTAACAGTTTTTGTCTGTATCAAAGACAATATTAGAACCATCAATAACAAGGAATTATGAAAGGCTTCTTTTCATCTTTTCGGTCGCTGCTTGTTGTCAATCTATTCTCCATGTTGCTTATTTTCTTTTGTTGGCAGTCATTATACCACAAGTTTGCTAATTTGACAGCGCTATGAACTGTGTTTTAATTGATTTTTTTTGGGTAAATTGGATAACATGAGTAGTTTTTTCTTGATTACTGCATTATCAAACGAAATTCCCATGGTCTGTGTCATGTTATATATTTCTTTCAATTCATGTTCTTCCTGAAATTGGTCTTAGGATTACTTTTAGTGCGAGTTACAGATTGTGTTATCATCTTATTATCTCATTTTAGGACCCTGGGCAGCTGTTCTGATGTTTGTACACTTTCAGGTACAACATGTGCTACTGTTCTGACAAAGGCAATATTCACTGAGGGATGCAAGTCCGTTGCAGCTGGTATGAATGCAATGGATCTGAGACGCGGCATCTCAATGGCTGTTGATTCTGTGGTAACAAACCTAAAGGGCATGGCCAGAATGATCAACACGTCTGAGGAAATAGCACAGGTATCTCCTGACCATCAATTCTGAGAAGGCATCCTGTGTTTGTTACTTTGTTCTCTTCTTCTGAGATATATATTGATTACCCTATTCCAAAGGTGGGTACTATATCAGCTAATGGTGAAAGGGAAATTGGTGAGCTCATTGCAAAGGCTATGGAGAAGGTTGGCAAAGAGGGAGTTATCACCATTGCGGTAAGTCAAAGCTTCAAATACTGGGCTTTTGGCTCATATTTGTCTTTCTGTAATATACTACTATCAATCTCTTTTGGACTATCTATACATTTATACTATGTCCTTCTGAGATGCTCGGGTAACATTTGATAGGATGGTAACACTCTATACAACGAGCTTGAAGTTGTGGAAGGCATGAAGCTTGACAGAGGTTACATCTCTCCATACTTTATTACCAACCAAAAGAACCAGAAATGTGTAAGTATTGTTTTGTTTTCTTCTTAGTGTAATTGATGTTTAAGCTTAAATTTACCTTGGTCATACATTTATGTTTTTTTTTTGTTACAGGAACTAGATGATCCCTTAATTTTGATACATGATAAGAAAGTATCCAACCTTCGCTCATTGGTCAAAGTGTTGGAGTTTGCTCTCCAGGTATTTTTATTGCTTGCATGTCTCTTTCTGTTTTGTTATTGCTCCTCTATTGCAAACTAATGACCCATATTTCTGCTCAAACAGAAGCAAAGGCCTCTCCTTATTGTTGCAGAAGATCTAGAAAGTGAAGCACTTGGTACACTAATTCTTAACAAGCTTCGCGGAGGCTTCAAGGTCAGTTTGAACTCTCTGTTTTGCTTTGTAGCTAACCATGTGTAGGCTTTAATTCATCTGACTGGGCATGAAATGCAGGTCTGTGCGATCAAAGCTCCTGGTTTTGGAGAGAACAGGAAATCCAACTTACAGGACCTTGCCATCCTTACTGGTGGAGAAGTAAGTTGATAGTCAATAGCTCTTCTGTTTTGTCCATTTCACAGTATCGTATCAGATGATGACGTCCATGTTTTGTTGAATTTTGGTATCAGGTCATAACTGAAGAACTTGGAATGAACCTTGAGAACTTTGAGCCAAACATGCTGGGTACCTGCAAGAAGGTAGGGCACTTCACTTGTGTTGGATTGTACGTTTTGTTTAGAACCTTAACCACCCTAACCATTAGCACAACAAAAACTACCTTGCTGGAAATTTTACATTGTGAAGTTCAAATTTGCCTTCCCTGTTTCAGTGTTTCTCATGAAAAGGTTGTTTCTGTTAGCACTTACACCCTGTTCGGAGTACCTCTGACTCCACAGCTCCACTCCCGGAGCGGGTGGAGTTACGGTTGTAAAACGCGGAGCCGCTGTATCCTCGCTCCACAACTCCTAATATTTCGTGGAGCAGGTGGATTCCGAACAGGGCCTTAATATTGTACTCTACTTTTGTAGACTTGTAGGGCTCGTGCTGTTCAAGTTACATGAGAAATGTTGTCCTGAGACACGATTTACTTTGTTAGTTTGATTCTTTTATAGGTGTTTGTTATCATTGTGTTTAGAACTTCTCAAAACTCCACTGAACATGTGGCATGCATTTAAACTGATACATTTGAGCTAGCTGCTTAATTGTAAATCTGGGCTCAGACGTGTGTTATGCTTCAGAGAACTGTTTATGTTGTTGAAAAGAAGTGACAATGTGTGCATGCAGGTTACCATATCTAAGGATGATACAGTCATCCTTGATGGAGCGGGTGATAAGAAGGCCATCGAAGAGAGAGCTGAGCTGGTCGGTTCATATATTAAATTAAAATAGTTATGAGTCGGTTTGAACATTATGTGTTACACATGCTTATCACTGTTAAATTCGCTTTGTACAGCTGAGATCTTCAATTGAGCAATGCACTTCCGACTATGATAAGGAAAAGATACAGGAGCGGTTGGCAAAGCTTTCTGGTGGTGTTGCAGTCCTGAAGGTAAAATTCTTTATCTATTAGATGATCTGTGTAGCCTCTTACAGAAATGTAGGGAAAGGCTGCGTACAATAGACCCAAAGTGGTCGGACCCTTCCCCAGACCCTGCGCAAGCGGGAGCTACATGCACTGGGGCTGCCCTTTTTTGTAGCACTGTTAAACTATGGTGCTATTGATTACTTGTCATGTTTTAAGTAACAATGCATAGAAATGGCAGATATGTGTATAATTGTATGTTTTTACTGATAAGAGAAGTAGCATTGTATTTATGGTATTTTGATTCACCTTTAGATTGGTGGAGCGAGTGAAGCAGAAGTTGGTGAGAAGAAGGACAGAGTGACAGATGCGCTAAATGCTACAAAAGCCGCCGTAGAGGAGGGTATTGTACCAGGTACCATACTGGAGCGCTGCTGTCGAGTTATTTTAGAGTGTTGTTGAGTTGTTGGGTGTAACAATTATTAGGAAATCATCATGGCTGAAAGTCCGATCTGTCTGTGATTTACATAGGTGGTGGTGTTGCCCTTCTTTATGCGTCAAAGGACTTGGATAAATTGCCTACAGCAAACTTTGACCAAAAGATTGGTGTCCAGATCATTCAAAATGCTTTGAAGGTATGTAACATTCTTCTTTTTCTCCCATTGGTTCATGTCTTAAGCATAAAAAAAGGGTAAAATCCTGATGACTGGACAATTCTGCAGACCCCAGTACACACAATTGCTACCAATGCGGGTGTAGAAGGGGCCGTCATTGTTGGCAAGCTCTTGGAGCAGGATAATACCGACCTGGGCTATGATGCTGCTAAAGGTATGGCGTCAAGTTCATCTGTTGTTGCTCTTTTGGGCATTTGGACTTGGCTTAAATCATGTTTCTGATGTTGGATATGTAAACTGATATCCCTTGCAGGCGAATATGTGGATATGGTGAAGGCTGGTATCATTGACCCACTTAAGGTGATCAGAACAGCACTGGTGGATGCTGCAAGGTACTGTCTCTTGTCTATCTTCATTTTGCCGCACGCCACACTAACAATCAATTGAAGTTTCTGAAGCTTAAACCTTAAAGGATAGAAGTGATACTGTCTCTTGTCTATCTTCATTTTGCCGCACGCCACACTAACAATCAATTGAAGTTTCTGAAGCTTAAACCTTAGAGGATAGCAGTGATGATAGAGCATCCTTCTCAGCCATGAAAATAGTTATTTATTTTTGTTTTTGATTGCCGCAGTGTGTCGTCTCTGATGACTACCACGGAAGCCATCATCGTTGAGATCCCCAAGGAAGACAAGGCGGCACCCGCTATGGGAGGCGGCGGCATGGGAGGGATGGATTTCTAACTTGCTCCCAGGCTCATGTCAAAACATTGTGATTAGATGGAACATCTAGGTTAGAACTTTTAGCGCGGATGTGGATTCATTGTTATTTACTGTGGACGAATGAGGCTGTCACATTTTTTGTTCTGCTGCAAGATGATTTTGCAACTTGAATCATGTATGAACATGGCGAACAGAGCCTACAGTTGTTAAGAAGCCCGAAATGGCTCCATGACCATAATTTTCAGCTTTGCTCATTATTGCTCCTGGGCTAAATTTTTATCACTTGTGGTGGTGGGTAGGGTTGTCCAGCATCTCTAATGGAAAATATTTTAGAAGTGATATTCCTTGTGGGATCGACACTTTTTACAGGCAAGGGAAGTCTAGCCCTTCTCTTAGAAGGGAGAAAGAGATTTGATGGAATAGTTTATTGTATTGTTTAAGCCTCGTGGACATATATATATATATAGGGGTGAACATAAAAAACCAATGAACCACCGATACCGAAACTGAAAAAGCTGAATTTTCGGTTTTTGTCACTGCTACAGCAAAATTCGGTTTTCAATTACTAACTGAATTTAATTCGGACTGTTCGGTGTTATACCGATAACCGGAGCAGAAACCGAAGTAACGTGATCGAACACGCAAAATCCGGGGGAGTAACTTATACTAGTGTCATACATATGACACTAGTCTAAGTTACTACCTTCATAATGCAAAGTAACAAAGTAGTAGTGTCATAGATGTCTTCATTTATTAGCTTGTAAACTCATTCTTTCTCGAAAAGTGCTATGTTACAGTAACATATTATGTTACTCTAAACACCTCTCTTTTTATTAACTACATGCCATATAAGTAAAATTTTCTTAAAATGCGCTATGTTACTACCTAAATTACTTCCACTATGACTAGTCTGAACCTTGTACCTCCCCTGGGCCTTCCACGTACATGCACCTATCCAAGGCCCACTCTTTTGCACAATAGTTTCTCTCTGGCAGCACATTACGATACTTCACTGGATTTATCCCACCTCGGCTAGCTAGACGGGATGACACAGTGAGCTTGGCTACTTAAGAAGACAAGGTACGATGGGTACTATGCACAAAACAGTTAGCCTGCGCCAAGGGAACACTTAATGCAGTGTTGTTTTGAGTTTATTCTTTCTACTGTTAATTCAGTGCATGCTGAAAAAAATATGTTTTCTATACATGATCCCTAGTTCGGTTAAAACTGAACCAAACCGAAAACTCGGTTAACCGGACTTTCGGTTAGCTGATTTTTTGTGTTTATTTTGGTTTTCACTTTGACTAATTGAATATCTAAAAAAAACGAATAGTAGAAACCGAAAATTCCGTTTCTACCGAACGCCCATGCCTAGGCCTATATATAGGAGTACAATCATCTATTTGGAGTACAAGACAAGCTAGAACAAATCCTAGTCTATTTTGTCTTTCCTAATAAACATTATAGTCAATATTCCCCTGCAGTCACAATGGTAGCGATGTAGACGGTGAGACTGGAGAACAATC